>NC_142929.1:30186980-30306980 GCF_046866305.1 Octopus bimaculoides | reverse complement strand
TATTCTATCAGTCTGTTTTTGAAGCGGTAGTGGAGGACAAACACACAAACCAAGAAAAATCAAAGACAAACAAAAAGATGACAGATTTATTTTCACTAGCAGTTGGTTGGCTGAGGCTGTTTTACACTTTGAATATTTCCATTGTACTCTAAGGTGAAAAAAAAAAAGGTTATATTTTTATTGTATTACCTCACATATCCAGGGCAAACCTGCATCTAGTGACATGGCACCAGCCCATGAATGTGGAGCAAACCATTTGTCACCATTAATTCTAGGTTCACCCTAGCTTGAGCTTGTAGTACACATCAAGGGCCCCAGATGATGGTTGAGCGGCTAAAACATAAAGCTGACCCACGAGATACTATGTCACACAGATCCACCACTGGTATAGACATGACCTGATGTCATGTGAAATATTTGAGGAAAATATGATGCAGGTTATTGGTAATTGCCTAAAAATATTAACTGGTGTAGCTCTGTAAAATAGCCTAAGAGCAATGAGGCGTGCAAATAAAATTGTTTGTTATTATACGCACAGACAATATTATCTGCATGCCTCATTGCACTTCAGATTAAAAAAACTACTAACCATTATTGATTACAGCTAGTTGTCTGAAGAATTAACAGAGCCAAACATATTTTGCTTGGCTATTATTACTTGTATACATCACATTTTCAGGTATACAAGTTAAAATTTTCAGACCAAAATTTACAGTCAAAAAGTGGTAGGTTGACTTATTACACCAAGATGACTTTGGAAGACCAAACATGTGAAATGCAGCAGGATTCAGAAAGACAGTAACGATGTTTCACTATTTAAACTACATGTTTACACTATATACTATATTGACTTTTAGTGAGCCCAACACTCTAACCACTGAGCCATGTGCCTTCACATTATATATATAGAGAGAGAGGAAGAGAGAGGTGTACATATGTATGTATTTATATCTGAGAGGTTTCCATGTAGATTTCATATACAAAATTTTGCATACAGAGCAACTCAAAGCTTTGATAGAATGCACATGCCCAAGATGTTGCATGGTATGATTGAACCTAGAACCACGTGGATGCAAAGTAAACAAGCCTTCTAAACTACACAGTCAAAAGCAAAACAAAAATTAAAATTCAAACATTAACTCAGTACATTTTTTTATAAGAAACAAGTTGCTCTGACATACTGCAGTTGAAAGAGATCAAAATTTAAAAAAAAACTATAAAGAAGGATACAGTTTGCGGTTAATGACATGCAAAACTATAGCAGCATAGTGGTGGTGGGAGATCGAGGATGGGGGGAAGGGAGAGGAACGAAGATGATAATTAATCCTATTATGAGTAAAAAAAAATAAATATCCATTTGAAAGAATCAAATTCCCAGAACAGATGCTCAGTAGGATTAGAATAATTTCACATGTTAACAACACCAGTAATCTAATTCCTTGTGGTAATTTCTGAAAGAATATTAGAAATTATAGGAATGAGATAAAAATCTTGAAGTGGATTAATTACAATGATGGAGGAAGGATAGGATGAGAGGTGGTGGTGGAGAGTGGGGTGAGGAAATAAATGTGTAAAACAAGTGGAGAAATCATTTTGTCATAGCATTAGTGAAGATGGAGGGGAAAAAATTGAGTGGAATTAGAATGTTCGGTTAAGGCTTATTTTCTTTTTTTATTCAATTTTTCTTTAAAGTTGAATGTATAAAAATAGGTGCAGCCACAGCTGTAAGTTGGGAATGGAGATAAAACGGAACAAGAAACTTTTAAAAGGGTAGTAAGAGCTGTAAGGCCAGAGGTAACATGAAGAGCAAAAACAAGTGTAAAGATGATAATGGTTAAAGGACACATAAAGCAAAGACAGAGCTTGTGCATGTATGCCTGCATGTGTGAGCACATGCATTTTCTTTCTTCTATTTTACCAATCAGAAGGGAAGGTAGTATGCATGACCCTTGTACAAGGCCTTCAAGAATGGTCAGAGAAAGAGCGGAATGTATTCTCAAAGAAGAGATCTAATTTGAAGGCTTGCCAGAGTAGAGCAGTCATGGACAAATTGCAGCCCATGGAACTTTCTGAATGGCACACCTAAAAAAAAGATTACCATGAATTTTTTTTAGTAGTGTAGTGCACCCGTTAATGGAGCCATGTTACATGCAACTTGCTTCTCAAAAAACAATTGTTGCCCACGGCTGCGTGATAAGAAGTTTGCTTCCAAACCACATGGTTCTGAGTTCAATCTCAGTGCATGACATCTTGGGCAACTGTCTTCTACCATAGCCTTAGTCCAACAAAAGCCTTGTAAATAGATTTGGGAGATGGAAACTGAAAGAAGCTTATTGTGTGTGTGTGTTTGTGTCCGTTTGTGTGTGTGTGTGTGTGTGTGTGTGTGTGTGTGTGTGTGTGTCTTTGTTTCTGCATTTGTCCCCCATCACTGCTTGACAACTAATGGTGTGTTTTGTCTCCATAACTTAGCAGTTCAACAAAAGATACCAATAGAATATATAACTGGCTTTAAACAAAAAAAAATAAAAACAGTACTGGGGGGCAATTTATTAAGCAACAATTCTTCAAGGCAGTGCTCCAGCATGGCGGCAGTCTAATGACTAAAACAAATAAAAGATACAAGACAAAAGATACCTGGATATAAACTCTTCTAAAGGTACCCAATATGCCAGGTGTTTATGTTAAATCAAGTAATTGATTAAATCTCTCATCCAGTGAAGTCCTCTCTCCTGCATGCTACCATAATATATCTGATTCTTCTAATACCCAGTTTTTCTCTCAACCCATTATACACACTAACATTACACCACCTTGCAGAGCTTACTCATCGCATATCTTTCCAGCCTTTACATATCTTTCACTTTCAATGCTCATGTTTTACTACCAAGCGCACAATATAGCAAGCTAACATCCTACAAAATGCTCTTCGTTCAGTCAGAAAATCCCTTTGTTTAAACTGGTTTCAAATTTTGGTACGAGGCCAAAAATTTCAGGGGAGATAGCAAGTCGATTACATCAACTCCAGTTTTCAACTCGTACTGATTTTATAAACCCTGACAGGATGAAAATTGACTTCAGTGGAATTTGAACTTAGAATGTAGAGGTGGACGAAATGCTGCTAAGCATCTTGCCTGGTGTGCTAACAATTCTGCCAACTCGCCAGGTTATTCAGAGAGAAAAATCCATTTGTTTCTATTAACAGAGGCAATAGGGCAACAACACTTTTCCCAACCAGTCCTTACTTTGGCTACTCTGATTTTGACACACTACTTCTCTGCTAATTAGGTCACATGGGTAATGGAAGCATCCAACTATTTCTAAGAATTCCAAGCATTTGAATGAATTATTTCATGAGTGTTCCAGGTAACTGCTTCTGTACATTTGAGGCATTTGAAAACTCTCTTCTTTATCAGACCATCTGAGATCATTTTGTAACAATTGGTGCACAGTATAAGATTCCTTTCAACCTTTTTTCTGCATTCACAGATTGCAGTATTCTCTTCTGGTAACTTTGTCTTTGCTGATTTACTTTTAGATCCCACTGATTTTAGGTTCAACTTCAATGTACGGAACATTCCTTCAAATTCTTTGGCTGATTCAGCTATGAGCAAGCTGTCAAATTATTCCAATTTATAAACTCGTTTGTTAAGATCTGAAGGAGTATGATATAGTGGAAGATGCTTGGAACTAAGCTCTTACAAAAACCCAATTTTTACCGAATATTTTGATAATACACCTTACAGACAGTACCCTCACATACACAGTTTGCACAGCTCTCAAAAGACATTCAGCTACACCCAGTTTTTATTTTTACCAGACAATAGAGCATGGGACCCTCTCAAATGTCTTTTCCAAGCTGCTTTTATGAAATTTACTCAAGTCCTTTTACATTCTAAGTTTAAATCCAGGTGTTCTTTCTACAAAGATAATCCCAAAAGTAAGGTCTCCAAAGTGCTGGGGATGCAGGGAAACTGTGCATGCAGCTATTGGTAACACTGTTGTGTTTGTTGTGCATGCGCTTGCCCCTGCACACACCTTACTGCCATGCTCAGTCTTGGCTTGGCAGTTGTATCTGATGGATCTCCTGATTGACTGTACTGCCAAGTGTTAAGTTCACGCAGTTATTGGGTTTTTGTACACAAAAGGCATAAAACCGATTGAAATTCGTCGCTAATTAACAGAAGTGTATGGTGAGTCATGCATGGATGTCAAAAACGACCACAAGTAGTGTAGGGAGTTTGCAGCTGATCATACAGAAATTCATGACGAAGAAAGAAGTGGGTGACCATTAATTTCCAACAAGACAGTCGTGAAAGTTGAGCAAATCCTGCATGAAAATCAATGGATCTCATCTCTCTAAATGACCTCTGCATTTTGGTTCCTGAAGTCTCCCAAAGCACCATTCATAGGGTTTTGAGTGAAAAGTTGCAATATTGGAAGGTGTGTGCCAGATGGGTCCCATGAATGCTCACAGAAGACCATAAACAGCAACCCACCTTATAGCCCAGACTTGGCACACAGTTACTACCACCTGTTCCCACAGTTGAAAGAACATTTGGCTGGAACGTGCTTCAGCAATGACAATGAGGTGAAAGATGAGGTTCAACGCTTCCTCAACGACACGGCGGTGAGCTGATATGACATGGGCATACAAAAACTGCCCCAGCACCTACAAAAATACATCAACCGAAATGGCAATTATATAGAAAAATAGATAAATGTTCAAACTTTAAAATGATGTAAACATCACTGACAATAAACATTTCTGTGATTTCTAAATTATTTTTGGAGACCTTGCTTTTGGGATTACCCTAGTAACATCAACAAAATATATGCCAGTCAAATACCAGATGGATTTAAACAGAATTTAAAATGAGTATAATATGGCTGTGTCATTAAGAAGCCTATTTTGCAATCATGTCTTCCAGTTCAATCCTAATGTGTAGCGAATGAAGGCACATGGCCAAGTGGTTAGGATATTCAGCTCAAGAGCAGAAGGTTGTGAGTTCAATACCTAACAGTGCCATGTATCCTTGAGCAAGACACTTTATTTCACAATGCTCCAGTCTACTTAACTGGTGTACCTGTGATTCAAAGGGTCAGCCTCATCACATTCAATGCCATGCTGCTGAATCTCCCTGAGAACTACATAAAGGGTACACATGTTTATGGAGTACTCTGCCGCTTGCACATTAATTTCATGAGCAGGTTGTTGTAACCAGAGGCATGTCAGTTAATATTTAACACCTGAGGGAAGTGTCTTGTGCCATAGCCTAGAGCTGACAAAATACCTTGAAAATGAAATATGGTAGTGGGAACTATACTGAATCCTTTCAACTATACTGAATCCTTTCAAATGTTCTTTCAACTGTGGGAACAGGTGGTAGTAACTGTGTGCCAAGTCTGGGCTATAAGGTGGGTTGCTGTTTATGGTCTTCTGTGAGCATTCATGGGACCCATCTGGCACACACCTTCCAATATTGCAACTTTTCACTCAAAACCCTATGAATGGTGCTTTGGGAGACTTCAGGAACCAAAATGCAGAGGTCATTTAGAGAGATGAGATCCATTGATTTTCATGCAGGATTTGCTCAACTTTCACGACTGTCTTGTTGGAAATTAATGGTCACCCACTTCTTTCTTCGTCATGAATTTCTGTATGATCAGCTGCAAACTCCCTACACTACTTGTGGTCGTTTTTGACATCCATGCATGACTCACCATACACTTCTGTTAATTAGCGACGAATTTCAATCGGTTTTATGCCTTTTGTGTACAAAAACCCAATAACTGCGTGAACTTAACACTTGGCAGTACAGTCAATCAACTTAACACTTGGCAGTACAGTCAATATATATATATATATATATATATATATATATATAGATAGATAGATAGATAGATAGATAGATAGATAGATAGATAGATAGATAGATAGAGAGAGAGAGAGAGAGAGAGAGAGAAAAAGAGAGAGAGAGAGAAAGAGAGAGACAGAAAAAGAGAGAGAGACAGAAAGAGAGGGAGAGAGAGAGAGAGAGAGAGGTGCAGGAGTGGCTGTGTGGTAAAAAGGAGACTTCCCAACCACATGGTTCCAGGTTCTGTCCCACTGCATGGCACCTTGGGCAAGTGTTTTCTACTTATAGCTTTGGGCCGACCAAAGCCTTGTGAGTGGGTTTAGTAGACGGAAACTGAAAGAAGCTCGTCATGGATATATATATATATATGGGCTGTGACTGCTGAGGACATGCGTAAGCTCGCAAGGAATGAAGCCAGTATGCTCCGCTGGATGTGTAATGTAAATGTGCATACCCGTCAGAGTGTAAGTATCTTGAGAGAAAAGCTGAACATAAGAAGCGTCAGTAGTGGTGTGCAAGAGAGACGATTGCGCTGGTTTGGACATGTGGTGAGAATGAATGAGGATAGCTGCGTGAAAAAGTGCCACTCCCTAACAGTTGAGGGAACCCGTGGAAGAGGTAGGCCCAGGAAGACCTGGGCTGAGGTGGTGAGGCAAGACCTTCGAACATTGGGCCTCACCGAGGCGATGACTACTGACCGAGACCTTTGGAAATGTGCTGTGCATGAGAAGACCCGGCAAGCCAAGTGAGATCGCTGCCAGTGCCCCTGGACTGGCTCTTGTGCGGGTGGCACATAAGATGTACCATCCTGAGCGTGACCGTTGCCAGTACCGCCTGACTGGCCTTGTAGGGTTTTCGAGCGAGATCGTTGCCAGTGCCCCTGGACTGGCTCTTGTGCGAGTGGCACATAAAAGACACCATTTCGAGCGTGGCCGTTTTCGTGCGGGTGACAGGTAAAAGCACCCACTACATTCTCTGAGTGGTTGACGTTAGGAAGGGCATCCAGCTGTAGAAACTCTGCCAAATTAGATTGGAGCCTGGTGTAGCCATCCGGTTGCACCAGTCCTCAGTCAAATCGTCCAACCCATGCTAGCATGGAAAGCAGACGTTAAACGATGATGATGATGATGATGATATATATATATATATATATATATATATATATATATATATATATATATATATATATATATATATATATATATTTAAGAATTTAAGGATTGGAGAAAACGCATGTTATAATTGCATACTTTATTCCTACATATGTTTCAAATGAATCAAGTCATAACCTTATCCATCTATTGTTTTCATAATCGGTCATAATGTCTTACGTTTAAGATGATTCCCATGCTTTCCCTGATGAGAAGGTTACAATTTTAATATCAAAGATCCCTATGGATCACACAGGTTGTAATCCTTTGAAACATATGTAGGAATAAAGTATGCAATTATAACATGCGTTTTCTCCAATCCTTAAATTCTTAAATATACTCAAATACCTAAAATTTCAAGGAGTTCATGCCTTAAAAACAGGAGCTAACCACAGTTATTTTGTGTTCTTTGCTACATTGGTTTCTATTAACCCATTTATTCTATCAGAAGAATTTTTATTCATTAAGATAGAAGAAATACACATAATTATACATATATATATATATATATATATATATATATATATATATATATATATATATATATATACATGTGTGTGTGTCTGTGTTTGTCCCCACCACCACCATCGCTTGACAGCCAATGTTGGTGTGTTTATGTCCCTGCAACTTAGCAGTTCGGCAAAAAGAGACCGATAGAATAAGTACTAGGCTTACAAAGAATAAATCCTGGGGTCGACTTGTTTGACTAAAGGCAGTGCTCCAGCATGGCCACAGTCAAATGACTGAAAGAAGTGTAAGAATAAAAGAATATATACATATGCATATCTCATCAGTGTGTGTGCGTGTACGCATTTGTCTCTGCTTGTCTTCATATTTACACTGCTTGGACAGCAGTCACATCAATTTATATCCCCCCCCCCCCAGCAAATTCAACACCTTGAAGTGTGAAGAGCTGCAGAATAAAGTGCCTTGCTTGAAAAACAAGTGAGGGTTGGCAACAAAAAAAAAAAGCATTTAACCATAAAATTACTACTACCAGAAGTGAAGTCACATCCAACCCATTCTGGCAGATATAAAATTGCCGGTGCTGATGATAGTACCCTGGAAATACCTAGCCTTGGGCTTACATTAACTCGACATACTTTCCTCAACTCAATACCATCAAATGTTCGAGTGAAATGAAACTCATCATAAAATGCCAATCTTGTTTCCCCCTCAAATTTCACACTATTCCTAAATTCATATGAAACAATGGCTAAAACAATCAGATTACAAAACGAAAAACTCTAAACAAAAGAAGTTTCTAGAAAGATAAGGATCTGTATACTAAGAGATAATTTTTTTTTTTCCGTTTCATTCTTTTTTATATATATATATATATTGTATTTTATTTATGAAAGCTATTTTTCTTTTTCCATTGCACGCTATCTGATGTCCCCATAAGGAGCTATAACTAATGTCCAGAAATGAAGAATAAAACAAGTTAATTTGAAGACATTAAATCACACAGACATTTGCATGTCTCAAATAATTACAACCAAAGATCAATCAATAGCAACATAGTAATAACAAAGCAGCTGGCAAAGATTTTTTGTTCATTTTCTTTTTTTTTTTCCCCTATTTTTTATAATTTGAAAAGAAAGTATATAATAGGAAGAGTAAGGAAGAAGACAAATAATAATGTCTTTTGAGAAACTATAGGTGTAAGTTAATACAAGCTTCTGTGGCGCCACCAGCATAATCACATAATGTGTATGGTAGATAGCAATGAAGTTAAAATGATGGACAACTGATCACACAATGCTGAGTTCAAGACTTACAGCTAAAACAACCATGTTGTGTCTCTGTGCAAGGCAGATAACTCTGCTTGTTCTAGTCTGTCTACCTGACACCAAACAAGTTCTGCATTTAGATTAGTTGATTTGTTCGTAATAGAAAGAGGATCTAGTTACAGAAACAATAGCTCCATCAAAAGAAACTACCTTACCTTTACATCATTATCATCGTTTTAACATCTACTTTTTCATGTGAGCATGGGTCAGATGGAATTTGTCAAAGTGTATTTTCTACAGTTGGATACCCTTCCTGTCACCTATCCTCGCCTATTTCCAAGTAAAGTAATATTTCCCCATGCCCAGACATGTTTTCCTGGAATACTGGAAACAGAGGACACTGCTTGCATGCTAATGACATACATTTTCGACCATCACACAAAGTCAAGGCATGGGGAAAGTAACAACACACAAACACATTTATGCACACATACACAGTAGGTAAAAAGCACCCACTACATTCTCGGAGTGGTTGGCGTTAGGAAGGGCATCTAGCTGTAGAAACATTGCCAGATCAGATAGGAACTTGATGCAGTCAAACCTCAGTCAAATTGTCTAATCCATGCCAGCATGGAAAGCAGATGTTAAACAAATATGATGATGATGATGATGAGACACACACACACACACAATGAGCTTCTTTGAGTTTCCATCAACTAAATCCACTCATAAGGCTTTGGTCAGACCAGGGCCATAGCCAAAGATACTTTACCCAAAATGCAACAGAGTGTAATTGAACCTGGAACCATGTGGTTAGGAAGTAAACTACATGCCACACCCACACCAGCAGGTATGTATAAACAATTATCGATGTATTGCATAAATTATATATCATAAAGACCTTCTTCAATCACAAATAATCATAGGATTGCACCTAGAAAGTTCCCTTCCAAGGCACAAGTCCAGGAAAGGTTGTTTTTTTATGGAAGACCAGCAGTCACCCATTCATATCAGTCTTCCTTCACACCACCGATGTTTTATCCAAGGGAAACGCCAATATAGTTTGGCACCAGTGACTTCACAACTCATTTCTACAGCTGAGTGAACTGGAAAGGTGTGAAATAAAGTGTCTTTGTTCAAGAACACAACACACAGCCCAGTCTGGGAATCAAACTCACAGCCTCAAGAGTGTGAGTCTGACACTCTACTCACTGAGTCATGTGCCTTCTATACATGATACACATGTAGCTATTAAAGAATATTAGTAAAAAGATTATGAAATATTAACACAATGCTAACCACTCGAATCTTCTCCAGCTTCAAAACTAAACATTCGAGTAATATTTCCTGGTAAGGTTTTTATGGTGTGTGTGTGGTTTTCTTTTTGTTATTATTCTTATTTCTTTAATATCAGGAAAATTAATAACTATTGCCCAATGTCTGCCAATTATTAAGCAAAAGATAACAAAAGACATGAGAGAGAAGAATAAGCTGCATACATATTTCTAATAGTCCTGGTGTCAGTAATCTGCCAAGTTCCAGAATTTTTGGAACCAAAGTGACAGCGGTATGCACCGCACCAAAAATTTTCATTAAAATATTAGATATGTAAACTGTTCTGCAAGTGCTGTAACTACAGAATCAGTGATGCATATCAACATTACGCAAACCTGTATTTTCATGCCACCAACAAAATAAAACATTCAAACCTACCACGGCGGCTGTAAGGGCGAACATGCAGATTGTAGCACAATTATAATATTCAGCATAGCAATATTTTTATAATAAGCCATTTTGCATTATATGGTGCAGCTGTTCTCTTGAACAAGAACCATAAATGCTGAAACTACAACAATATTGTTATAACATCATTGAAATGCTGTTTCCTGTTGATGTCTTTCAACTGAAATATTCCTCTGACAGAACAATGCAAAGTAGATCTGAAAGCAACAGTCGGAAGATCTGAGAGGGAAGAAATATTTTTAAGTGTACAGAAACTTAATCACATCATAAGGTTATTCAAAAACAGTGGCACGTAATTTCTGGCTTATCTCTTAAGAAATTACAAAATTATCAATAGTAATGTCCTTTTGTTTCTCCTCTGTTCAGTGATTGCTTTTATATGACTGACATTAAAGCTGGATGGACCTAGCCATTCTTCCACGACAGATTTTACCTGATATTTGTTACAATAACCACTCATAAGGTGTCTATTGAAAGACTAAGAGTCAAATTACACTTAGCTTTGATGGGTGTTAAGCAAGAACAACATCCATCAAAGATAGACTCATTTATAGAACATTCAAATTTTGATTGGCTATGAAAACATTAACACTTATTAAGAGTCATTTAAGAGATCTCATTAATTATTGCTCATGTAACTTCCTCTTATTTAGGATAACAAAGTTACTTTGATATTGTTTATATATTTACAACCATTTGTACAAGACTACAAATGAAACTGACATCCTCCCAGTTATCTGACAAATTTAATTAACGAAGCTAATCATCAGACAAGCTGTGTATTGTTTTAAGTATGAAACAGAAACTCAATAATTGTGAACACTGTCACGGCTCAGAATAATCAAAGCAAGATCAATGAAATGTCTTCTTTTGGAATCAAAAATATAATCAAAAGAATTCTAGAATGGTAAGTTAGTGAGGGGTTATTTACATCAGTAAAAACTGGGATTAGAATTCAACCTGAAAAAGCAACCTGCAACACTTTTCCCTTCCTCTTCTTTATAAAACAAAGGCAAAACAAACTTGAGCCCACTCCTGAGAAAAACATGCACTCATTACACAAAGAAAGATTACAACCAATTGTTGTGCAGACTCTGATCAGCCTTCATCAAGCAGAACTCCAATTAAATCTGTTCCAGATTTGACCACCTCATCTTATATTTTCTAATAATGAATCAAACAACACATCATCCAATGCATGGGGTATCTGGGTGGAGTAGTACCTCTGATGGGGGAATGTGTGGTGCTCTTCAGAGTAGTTCATTCGTCTTGGTCCTCACTCGACACCCAGCTCTTACCTGTGGCTCCCTAAAGCTGTCTGCATGCAACAGCAGCCACACTCCAGGCAAAGGGTTCTACAGGCTGGATAAACCTTGTTGAAGGTAGCTGACCACCCTCGAACTCTTGGAGAGCTAGGGCATGCCTACATGTGCATGTGAAGATTAGACCAGCAGACTGTGCAGAGGAAACTATCAGATTGGTTCAATGGACAGGAAGGCAGACCAACAAGCATTGTGGAGCATAAACAGGGCACAGGAGACACGAAGGATGCTGCAGCCAACCAATGCAGCCCAACCTATCTCCAGTTGTTTCGACTTTGTCCTGCCACTGGAATCAGACAGGAAAGGGACAAGAGAGTGAAGCAGATGACACTGCACACCCTCCCTAACTTTAATCCATGTCACATGCCAGTCAAAATATGACACCATCCCTTTTCCAATGCAGCAGGGTGTAATTTGAGAGAAACTTGGCTACTAGTTCTAGCAGGACAAGTAAAGATGCCTCCACTTTTGCTCACTCGCAACTTTTAATTTAACAGCATAGGCCAACAATACTTAAAATTGTTTGAGTTGTCATCGTCATCATTTAACATCCGCTTTCTATGCTGGCATGGGTTGGACAGTTTGACTGAAAACTAGTTAGCCGGAGATGTGGGGGTGGGCTGCACCAGGTTCTGATCTGATATGGCAAGGTTGATCTGATTTGGCTGGATGCCCTTCTTCACACCAACCACTCTGTGAGTACAGGGGTGTTTTTTACATGCCACCAGCACATCCACATCAGCCACGACTATGGTCTCATTTGGCCTGACAGGTCTACACAAGCACAGTATATCGCCAAAGGTCTTGGTCACCTGTCACTGCCTCCATGAGGCCCAATGCTCAAGTGTTATTTACATGCCACCAGCACAGGTGCCAGTCAGACTGCACTGGCATTGGCCATAACTATGATTTCACTCGGGTCTTCTCAAGCACGGCATATCTTTAAAGGTCTCAGTCACTTGTCATTGCTTCTGTGACGCCCAACATTCGAAGATCGTGCTTCACCACCTCATCCCATGTCCTCCTGGGTCTACCTCTTCCACAGGTTCTCTCCACCATTAGAGTGCAACACTTTTTCACACAGCTGTCCTCATCCATACACATCACATGACCATACCAGCGCAGTCATGTCTCTTGCACACCACATCTGATGCTTCTATGTCCAACTTTTCTCTCAGGATGCTTACATGCTCTCGTGCATCCACACTGACATTACACATCCAGTAGAGCATACTAGCTTCATTTCTTACAAGCCTACGTATGCCCTCAGCAGTCACAGCCCATGTTTCACTGCCATGTAGCATGGCTGTTCATACACAGGCATCATACAGTCTGCTTTTCACTCTGAGCAAGAGGTCCTTAGTTACCAGCAGAGGTAGGAGCTCTCTGAACTTTGTCCAGCCTATTCTTATACTAGCAGCTATGCTCTCAGAGCATCCACCCCCGCTACAGACTTGGTTACCTAGCTAACAGAAACTATCATTTACTTCTAGTTTACTCCCTGGCAAGTGATGAAATCTATTTTCTGTACATTTTGGGTGTTTATTGTACCTGTGCACTTTCCACACACAAAAACCTTCCTCTGATACTGCAGCACCTCTTATGTATCCATAGCTACATAAAAGGCACTCAGTACACTCTGTAGAGTCTTTGGCATTAGGAAGGGCATCCAGCTATAAAAACCCATACAATGAAGCCTGGTGCAACCCCTGGTTTTACCAGCACCACTCAAACCATCCAGCCCATGCTAGCATGGAAAACATGCTAAATGATCATCATGATGATGTATATATATATATATATATATATATATATATATACACACACACACACACATATATATATATATATATATATATATATATATATATATATATATATATATATATCACACATATATATATATATAACAGGCATCTTCCAGTTTCTATCAACCAAATCTACTTCCATGGCTTTGGTCAACCCAGAGCTATTAAGCTATTACAGAAGTCATTTGCCTTGCCCAAGGTGTCAGAAGTTTCGTGTATGATGACCAGTAGAACAAAAGTAAAAGTACCTTTACCCAATACAAATAAGGGTTATTGACAGGAAGTGCATCTGGATATAGAAAATTTCTTCACTAACTTTTGTCTAACCCTTGCTTGCATGGAAAAACAGAGGACATAAAAATGCTGATACGGGTAAGTCTATACCAGAACACTAATAAAAGAACTGGTATTCAAGTGATACATCATTGCTCTCAAACAGTTCTTCAATCCAATTTTACCATCTGCTTTTGAAGAAATCTCTGCATTTTTCTCCAACACAAACCAAACTATTAGATAAGAATGCATTACTTAAACCATTCATTTCTTCATAAAATATAATAATAGAAAACACTGGCAAGATAGTTTCACTAACAATTGCCCAATTACAGCTTTAACAAATAACCAGAAAGGAAAACGGACAACAAAAATAGCTTTGTATTGAATTAAGGAAAATAGAAGACTGCTGTAACCAAACAATCACAACAGTATTTTTCCTTCCTTTTTTTTACCTCGTTTTTATTCTTTTTTTTTTTTTCTTCAATCAGAAAGCTTTTGAAAAGGCTAAAATAGAGAGCTTAGTCAAAATATTCCTGAAATGAAAACAGAACAGCAAAGACAATTCAGGCTTGTAGAATCAAGATAAATCAATGACTTAACCATTTATCACACATAAAGAAAATCTCTTCTGTACACAGGAAAATGGTCTCATGTATTAAATTCGATGATTAATACAATGTGCCCATCACATTTTTTTTTATATTTATATTATTATTATTATTATTAACATTGTCATTGTTGAAATGGTTCAAAACGTCATCATCACCTACTTTTATGACAAATGAACAGTTCAATAGGAAAATATTTGTTATCTTCAGTGAAACTATTTTCCTATAAAAATTAATCTATTTCAAGAAATGTTTACACAATTCATGTAATTTTTTTTTTTTTTTTTTTATATCTCTCTTTCTCAATGTAAATGTGCTGGTAATGTAGTATTGCAGAGAAGTGAAATAGAGTCAATCACCAAATAGGAATTGATACAGGGTAGGTGGGGAGGATGCATGGGGAGGAAGATTTTAGCCAATTTCACTGCTTGGAGCAAGATCTTTGGTGCTAGTGGTACAATAAAATGCAACCAGTCCACATTGTAAGAACAGACACAACTGGACAGTTTATTCTGTTGCAATGTGATCAAGATGATGAGAAACACTGAGACAGCCCACCCAACCCAAGCCATGATTGATTATCTTCATCATTTAATGTCCTTCTTCCATGCATGCTTGGGTAGGACAGTTGACAGTAACCAGCCAGGTAGAAGACTACTCCAGGCTACTGTGTCTGTTTGGGAGGGTTTTTATGGCTGGATGCCCTTCCTAACACCAACCACTCTGCAGAGTGGACGCAGTACTTTTTACGTGGCACTAGCACGGGCAGGGTTAGTTTTGGCATGAAATTTACAGCTGGATGCCCTTCCAAATGCCAACCACTTTACAGTGTGGACTGGGATGCTTTTTACGTGGCACCAGCACCGGTAGGGTCACCAAGTAACTTGCATGACAGAGGAATTTTGAGAAGGGCAGGACCATTTGAGAAGGGAACTTGTGTCAGAGGATGAAAGATTAGAGTGTGACAGAGAGGCAGAAACTGGTGTCTTGCTATAAAAGAGGGTGCATTGGAAGAGGTGATCCGGTGTCAAATGATGAGAGTGTGACACAGAAATAGAGAGGCAGAAACACGTGTCTAGCTGTGGGGAGGCTATTTCCCATGTCAGTGAATAGAAAGTGTTCCGTTGAACAGAAAATGCTCTGTTCATGGCTAAGAGTTACTTTGACTCTTATTTCTAGCAATGCTGGTGCTGACTTGCACCCTTAGTCACTCTTAGTCATGACTGTATTTGTGCTTTTTGGTTTTAAATTGCATCTAATCACTTTAATAATTATATATATATATATATATATATATATATATATATATATATATATATATATATATATCCAAAATTTTAAATTTGAAAGAGAGTTTTGACGCTGATATCCATTATTATTGAAATTTATTCCTATGTCAACATTTCTGTACAAGGCTATATTTAACTGTCAAATTCAAGTCAAACATATAAATTACCTTACACATCTTCAGGGAAAAAAGGTAAAGAACGATGTTTTGGTGTTTACTTTTTGTTCTTTACCTTTTTTCCCTGAAGATGTGTAAGGTAATTTATATGTTTGACTTGAATTTGACAGTCAAATATAGCCTTATACAGAAATGTTGACATAGGAATAAATTTCAATAATAATGGATATCAGCATCAAAACTATCTTTTAAATTTAAAATTTTGGATATATAACCAAGGAGAACGATCCTTAAGGAGTCTACTTTAGACTTCTAGCGGAGAAATCTCTTGCTATATTGGTAGCGATTACATGTTTTTCTCATCAACACATTGTGGAGATATCATCATATGAACAAATATATATATATATATATATATATATATATATATATATATATATATATATATATATATATATACTGAGGATGATAAATTGAGTATTAATTTCAATTTAAAACCAGAGGTCTAGCATATAAAAAAATCTGATAATTCAGAAAAAAATTATATTACATGCGTATAAGAAGGGATGACCACTAGGTGATCATCCAATATGCTAGAAAGAGGTCATCAACGATCCAACCACAAAAGAAAAATCATGTTCTCCAGAAAAAATTCACCAAAAATAGTATTTTGGGGAATAATCACAGAATTCATTAGAAGCAAAAAAATCTTAGGGATGTGTAGAGCATTACCTGCAAAATTGTAAAGGATGAACTATAATTACATATTCAGTGAATGATGTTCATTCACTGCGAACTTAGTATTCAACTGTGCAGTAACACAATTCCCATGATGCTTTGTAACTCAACCTTCACTTCAGGATATTCCTTTTCTAATTGCTAGAAACATCTATGCATCAATAAATAATAACCTTACTAATAATGGTTTATTGTCAGCCTTCTTTTTATGTGGCTTTAACAAAAGCTTCTGTTAAGCCACATAAATACTATGGTTGACAACAAACCAAATCAAAGAATGTAATCATCAAACTAAAGACAAACTACATCATCATCATTTAACATCCATTTTCCATGCTGGAATGGGTTGGATAGCTTGACAGGAACTGGCAAAGCCAGGGGCCGCACCAGGTTCCACAGTCTGTTTTGACTTGACTTCTACAGCTGGATGCTCTTCCTAATGCTAACCACTTTACTGAGTGTACTCGGTGCTTTTTACATGGCACCATCACCAGCGCTCTGTAAGTGGTACTTTGGTTTTAGGATTTCAATTCTGTTGCGGTGAGTGAGTCTTCATGAGTACAGCAATGTACCACATATCTCAGTCATATGTCATCCCTTTCATTGGGCTCAGTGTTTTGAGATCGACCTTCAATACTTCATCCCACATCTTCCTGGACCTACCTCTTCCACAGCTTCCCTCCACTTTAAGTTATCAACACTTGTTATGCAACTGTCCTAATCCATCTGCCTCATGTGACCAAACCAGCAGAGTCTCTTCTCTTGCACATAGCATATATTTCCTGTTATGCCCAACTTCTCTTTCTGTACACTAGTGCTTTGTCGCACATGTACACTGACATTGCATATCCAGCAGAGCATACTGGTTTCATTCCTCTCTAGTCTTTGCTTATCCTCTGTATTCAGGGCCCATATCTCACTACCATTTCATACACATGCAATCTTCCTTTCAATCAGAGAGAGGCCTTTGGTCGCCAACAGAAGTAAAAGCTCACTGAACTTTCTCCATCCTATTCTTAATCTAGCAGTAACATTACTTTCTCTGTCAACCTTCCTATTCCATTGCACCTCTTGTGTGTCCATAGCTTGCACTTGGTACCCCAAATGGAATTTCTGCCTGAAGTGGGGAAGGGTCCTGTTTGATTTCTTGCTTCCTAAGATCTTGATCTTTGCTAAGTTAACTTAAGACCCTTTGATTACAGGTTCTGCTTCCACACCTGGAATTTCTTTTCTAATTTTGTTACAAATACTGCTACAGGGGCTAGAGTATCAGCATATAGTAGTTCCCATGGGCTTCCAATCTTAATTGTGTCTGTTATGGCCTGGAGGATGATGACGAATAGGAGAGGGTTGAGGACAGAGCCTTGGTGAACACCTACCTGTAAACTAATATCCTCAATGTACCCTTACCTTACTAACAGTTCCCCTGTACACAGCCTGTACTGCTTTTACAAGCTATTCATCTAATTCTAGCTTCCTCAGAGACCAATTTATCACAGATCAAGGTACTCTATCAAAGGCTTTCTCTAAATCAACAAATGCCATGTTCAATGTCTCACCAAGTACAATTTGTAGATGTAAAATATTTTGAGAAATTCTGGATAGCCACCCAAGTATTAATATCATATGCGTGTCTTCTCCATCTTGCACATTCTTTATTTGGTAAAAAAAAAAAAAGAATAAATAAATAACTGATACACTTCAATGATCTTATGCACTGTTCATTACAGTGGAGTTATTAATACTGTCAGTAACTGCATTATGCTAATTTAAAATTTTTGTGTTTCAGCTTACATCATTTGTGTGTAAGTGATTAAATAGGCAGAAATAATTAAGGTCTAATCATCAGTACACTCTCACACACACATATATATATGCATCATATATAGAGAGAGAAGTAAATGTTAATTGATGATGCACACCACACAGGCACACAAGGTTGTGCGACTTGAACGACCAACGTCAGTTAATAAAAAGAAAAGTTATACCCACTTCTAAATTACTTTCTATACAGCTTACGTGTACACACACACACACACACATATATATATATACATACACACACACACACACACACATATATATATACATACACACACACACACACATATATATACATACACACACACACATATATATATATATATATATATATATATATATATATATATATATATATATATATATACACACACACAGAAGAACAAGTACAGTTGTGAGGTTTCCCAGTTTGTTTCACAACCTCATGGTACCCACCATCTTGAAAGTAGAATTGTGTGTGTGTGTTTTTATGTGTTTAATTCAATACTGAATTGTGGTTTTGTTCAATCGGTATTTCAGTCAACTGTACACATCAGCAGATTGAGAAGAAATGGCTGTTAGTGGTATAAAATAACAAAAATTCCAAATTTCACTAATGCCATAGAATATGAAAAATCACAAATTTTTATTTGCTTCATATTGATTGGTAGGATTCATATTCATAATGGGTTTCCAATTCTCTCAAATGTAAACTATATGTCACATGTGAAATTTTAAAACGTGTGAACAAATTTGTTTTGTATTTCATAGATACTGAGAATTTTTTTTTTACTTTTGGTTACTCTGTATTAAAAAAAAATTTTAATGTTTAAATACTTTTTGTATTTTCCTCCAAATAACTTGTTTATTTTCTTTGGTTCTTCTCAGATGAAAAAAAAGTACCAGCAAATTAAAAAAAAAAGATTGTTATTATCTTTTAATAAAGCCAACAGTAAACATTTGAAAGAAAATCCCACTTTGCGTGTTATCTATTGTAAACATTTCGAAAATTGTCCTTGTTTGAATGGTTTTAGCTCAATTTAGTTCTCTACCTCAGAAAAAAAAATTCTATTTAGCAATTGTAAACATTGGGAAGTTTATACTTAGTTTAAATAGCTTTATTTGTTATTTTAAACATTAAAAAATAACTCTCAGTACATTTGATGTAAATGTCTCTGATTAAACATAATTTTTTTTTTAAAGAAACATATTTAGCTTTAATTTTAAGGTACACTATGATGAAATATATTAAAAAAAAAACTAAAAATATAAATCTACTGGAACCTTTGGAGGTCAAATTTTATCATAATTGTTCAGTGATTATTTACATTTGACTACAAGAGTGACACATTGCCTATTGCACAAATGCAAAGAAATCTTCATTCAATAAATATAATTTTCTATAGTTGAACATTATTCTATTATCATCCTCCATAAATTTAAGGAAGATATTTGTTGTCATTAACGACAGCACAAGCATAAAAGAAATTATTCTTCAAAATTATCCCTGACTTTGAATCATAGCATAGCAATCAATAAGCCAATAAAAATGAAAAGAAAAAAATATCAAAATCTATTTGTGAATTTTCAAATATATCCTAAATAAATACTGAAGACATATTGAGCAAGTCAGTCAGGCTTGTGATCTGTATGTAGCTATTAACTTCGAAAGTTGTATTAGGCTTTGGTCTTCTTGCTTCAAGAAGTTAAGTTACAGCCATCCCTTCCTAAGGTAGGCAACCTTATTTCAAGTCCTTAGCTTGGTCAGCTACCTCCTCATCATGCACCCTAATAATTTTCCATCCAAGGTATTTTAAAATGCAAAATTATATATTTATATATGTGTTGTAATTTTAATTCTGGTTGAGAAACGAAACAATTGTAGGTGAATATGTTAATTAATTAATCAATAAATGTGTATACATTAGATTTCTCTGTTTTCAAACTCAGTTATATATATATATATATATATATATACGCACACACTACACACACAGGGACAGATATAACTGTGAGGTTTTCTTTTTTGCTTCACAACCTCATGATACCCACCACTATCTTGCAAATGGAATTGCATGCATCTCTGTATGTATTCTCAACGGTTTTTGTCTTCTACTACTATCCTCCACACTCACCACAGAACATTTTAACCCTTTAGCCACACCTGGCTCAGGTATCCTAAGAGTTTTATGTTCAAACTGGGAAGATCCAGTCTCTCACACCTACCCTACAATGTCATTGAAAAATAAACAATCACATCATCCAAATCTCAAAGGTACAAGATAATGCAAAATTAATTCTCAACAATGTTAATAAATAAGGATTATATTTGACTGCTGAAGGGATTAATCTAATAAGGATTACATTCTGAATGCTGAATGTCTGTTCCTTTATTGAGTGTACAGGACTTTAACCCTTTAGCATTTAATCCAGCCATATCCAGCTAAAATATTCTATTTGCATTATGTTCTAACTGGCCAGATCTGTCATCTCACACCTACCCTACAATGTCATTTTGAACATAAACAATCACATCACCAAAATCCCGACATTTCAAGATAATGCAGGATAATGGTCTAAAATACTTGGGTACTTACTTAAGGACTTCCCAGGCTAATCACCATTTATGCCAGGCATAAAAAACCAGCACACCCAACCAGTGGCAGAATACAGGACTTAAACTCAGAATGTACAAAACCAAAACATGCTACAGAGCCACATGTCTGCTGATCTAACATTCCATCGGTCCATCATATCAGACTGGTAATATATTTATCAAACCCAAAAGGATGGAAGGTAAAATTGACTTAAATGGGATTTGAACTCAGAAGGCAACAAACATGAACAAATACCACAAAGCATTCCATCTGATATATTCAAATAATAGAATATATAGAAGCATCATTCTCCATCTCAGATAGCATTTATAGATCACCATTTTTTTGTAGCCACAGGATTTCATGGACTACATGTAACCATTGGATCCACTTTTCTCCTAATATGCTTAATAGGAACTCTAATAAACCTCTTCTCCTCCTCTTCGGATTTGAAGCACAGCTTGATACTGACACTTCGTAGATGTAGTATGATTATTTTTATATACCTTCGTCTATTGATGAGGTTCATAATTACACATCATAATTACATTACCATTTTAATAACTCTACAAATGTGCCACTGACATTTATCAATTCACATTCCATGTCTATAGCAGTCCACATCTTTCCTCCATACAACAGCTGCTCCTTTTAATACATATCCAATCCAAACCTGTTTTCCTTTCAATAAAGGAAAACATTATACACCCACTGTACCATGCATACCTCATTTCCTTACTAGCCAGAGTACTTCTATGTACTCTATGCCTACATGATTATGTTATACATTATATTTTTTTACCTTTTACTTGTTTCAGTCATTAGACTGCAGCCATTCTGGGGCACTGCCTTGAGGAATTTTAGTCCAACTAACTGCTGCCAGTATTTATATTCTTTTTAAGCCTGGTACTTATTCTATCAGTCACCTTTGCTGAACTGCTAAGTTACAGGGATGTAAACACACCAACACCAACTGTCAAGCAGTTGGGTTGGACAGACAAAAAGACACACACACACACACACAAGAGGCTTCTTTCAGTTTATATCTACCAAATCTACTCACAAGGCCCAAGGCTATCATATATCATAGAAAACACTTGCTGAAGTTGCCACACAGTGTGAGAGAACCTGGAACCATATGGTTAGGAAGCAAACTTCTTACCACACTGCCATGCCTGCACTTAAAGAAATAGGTTGCTCTGCAGTAGAAAGCAATGCCCATATGTGTTAGAAAGATCAGATGATGTCTTCCATCCTTGTCGAGGGGAGTGCTAACCATCTCTCCTTTTTAGCAACACAAATATTCTTGACAAGTACTTCATACTGTATGCTTTTCTCAGAAGAAAGGAGTTAAGTTTTTGTGGAAGTTAAAATTTATTGTGCCAAATATTAGTTACAAATTTTGGCACAGGGTAACAAATTTGGGGGAAAGATTAAGTTGATAACATCACCCAATGTGGGCTCCTGGCCTTGCCAGCTGCTATCAAGCCATCCAACCCATGCCAGCATGGAAAATGAATATTAAATGATGATGATCATGTAGCTTTGAGAATCTGGCGATGTAACTTAATTTTTAGAATGACATGGTAGGATTGGTGTTTGAGGCCAGATCTGGCTGGTTTGAACATAAAACAGGATATGGCCAGTTTAAAAGTTAAAGAGTTAATAATGGCAAATGATATGAAAAAAAAAAAAAAAAGTTCTCTTATTCATACAAATACAGAAAATGACATAACAAATAAGAAAAATACCTCAAATTTAGTGAGACAGATAAAACCTATATTGAGATATTCATGTGCAATAATCGAGACAGAATCAATGTTTACATTCTATATCAGTAAACATATCTTGTTTCCTTTCCAAAGATTTTGGGGGGTTAAAACTCAAGAGAGAATACAAGTGTTTTCTGTATCTGATCATATATGTACACACACACACACACACACACACACACACACACACACACACACAAACATGCAACAGCTTTTCTGTATTAGTTTTGTTTGTCTAATTTTTACTTTGAAAATCATGGCAGTTAATTCATTCATAATTTCCCATCATAAAAGTGCAGAATGAAAAAGAAGAGACATTAAATGTTATTTCACATTTTCACATGTGACACATTTTACAATGGGAAAAGTGAAAAGCCATTTTGAAAATGAATCAATATGGAGCATATAAAAGTGGAAAGGACACATTAATGTATATATAATATATTTTTTTTTTAAATATCAACATCATCATCATCGTTTAACATCTAAGTGAAAATTCAATTTTTGTTAACAAAATTTAATGTTGTGATATGCTATTTTCTTCATTTTCCTTTTTTAGAATGCCCTAAATATTAAAAAAAAAAAAATTATAATAAAATACATGTTTTATCCTATGTTTTGCAAATAATTAAAAAGGTTTCACTTAACAGCAAACAGTTTTAACTTAAATGCCAAGAAATCATATTTAGATATTAGTTTTGGTAAACCTTAAAGAATCAAGTGTAGTTTTTTTTTTTTTTTGTAAATGTAAAATAAAAAAGTCATGAATTTTCTGTGATAAAATTAGCAATGTCAACAATCAAGCAAGTTTCCTGTAGTTCTCCCATGTCAGTACAAAAAGGAGCAATTCAAATACATTACAAGTATTCAGATATAATGTGCATTAGGTTTTACTAAATCTAAAAATTATGAGTGCACACTATTCACAACTACTAAATGGTATTGCTCTTGAACACAAAGTTCTAAATAATGTTTCTTGAAGATTTATTGCAGCACATACATAATGTCTTAGATAATTCACTCTAGGCATTTTACATGCATTGGATGTTAAGCTTAATGCAATGTAACGGCTGAAAGTTTTGTAGATAGAATGGACAGTGTCTGGGCTGATTTTGTGGTTTCTAGCCCCAGCAAGCATAGGACAGAAGTGTACTCCAAGTTTGCCGAGTACATCTTCAAGCAGTATCCAGCATCTGTCTTTTGTGGTTGGCCAATTAAAGGTAGTATTGGGTCCACTGTGATGCTTGAAGTTCACACATATATGTTCCAACCACTTTAACAACAGCTTTCTTCGTTTTGGGAGAAAGCAGGCGCTCTTATGGGCTAGTCGTTCATTTCAGAAATTTTTACATTATTATACAGAGTATTTTTTTGTGGGAGGGGGCTTAGAACCAATATAATTTTTTCAAAATACAAAAAAAAAAATAAAATGCTGATATATTTGCTTTCCAAGAGAAGCTGAAAACTTGTTTATTATAGTAATACTTACCTGCTTAGTTGACTGTTAAGGCCATATTTATATTTGGTCGGTGGCCTCAGGTTGAAGTAAAAGACCTAAGAACTTGCCATATTTAAAATCTATACAACATTACAAGATAGAATTTACAGTAGCACCTTACAATATCAGTGTAGCCGATGCAACATTTTAGTATGGCTAAGATTTCATGTGGTCTGAAATGTGATAATAGTCTGAAATGCTGAAATGTGATAATGAAATAAACCTTGTAAGTATTAACGCAATACCTTGCTGTATTCAATGCAATAATAAAAAGTAGTTGCTTCATACCTGTTTTTTTTTACACGGTGCTAAAATAAAGATGCAGCCTCACAAAATGCATAACTGACGCAACTGTTGCATCAGTTACAAGATCAACATTAATATTCAAGAAAATATAAAGTACCGAGTATAAGAATAAAATCCCTCCTTACACCATGTCATAATGGTTGCATTGTTTTAAGGTAATTTTTTGTCAGGATTGTGTAAATCAAACTTATGCCAAAACAAATTCTAATGGCCACAGTAAATTCTGTTTTTGCTGACAAGCAGGAAGATCTCCCACAAAATAACAATGCCAAACTGTAGTTTTACTCTAGTTCTTCCTGAAAATACATTTTTGCAAGATGGGAAGTTTACTTTTTTCAAGGATGGAAGTCGATTCCTACCTTACATCCTTGCACTCAAATTGTCATTTGCTAGGCGAGATCCAAGATGGCTGCTCTGATCACATGACAATAGTCTCACATCTAGAATTAATCATCATCATCATCTAATATCCATCCTCCATGCTGACATGGGTATGATGGGTCAACAGGATCCAATGAGCCACATGACTACATCAAGCTCCACTGTGTGCTTTGGCATGATTTCTATAGCTGGATGCTCTTCCTCACACCAATACCAAATCACCTTATAGAGTGTAGTGAGAGCTTGATTGTAGCAGTATCACTAGTGAAATCACCAAGTAACTTATAAGACAAAGAATGCAAAAAGCTCCTGCAACCAAGTGGGGGTGCAGTAGAAAGGGATAAAATATGATAAAGGGACAAGGGCAGCTGTCTTGCTGTAGAAGGGGTAGATGCATTATATAAAGGTAGGTGGGAATAACTAGAATGAGAGAAATATTGAAGTGAAAACTATCAGAACATATCAAACAGGAAATACTTAATTTCAAATCAATTTACTTTGTAAAACCAATGACTTATGCGGATTGCTGTTTGACTTTCGGTGAAATTACCGAACGTACATACAACTGTAAATGAATATTTGACATAAAAATAACTTGACAATATTCAGTTTCATTCATGAAAGTACATTTTATAAATCAACTGAGTTTTATCACTGTTTCGCACCAATTATGCAACATCAAAACAAATTTTTATTCCAGTCGGAAATTCCATCTTCTCTTAAGTATATTTTTTTTTTGTGTGTATGTGAGTGTTTTTTATTCCCCCCACCCCACACCAGATTTTACATCCATTAAATAACAGGAAAAAAAGGAAGTAAATTACAACTTAAATAGAGAATGTGCTTGATAAATAGATTAACAGTTTTCACTTCCTCTAACAAAAAAAAAAAATTGTTAAGTTTCATTCTATGTAACAAAATGTTATGACAATAATGTTGATGATGATAGTGAAGAAAGTAATATTAATAATAATTTGAACAGTCACTGAAATGTGTGACTGAACATCCGCAGCAATTTTGGAAACATTTGATAATATATAAATACTAATGGATTTACATTAGTATTTTCATGTATGCACATCTTCGTAGTATTTCTCTGATCACGCTACTTTTACAAAAATGACTGATGTTTATGACTGCATTCAAATATATTTATGTATATATATATATATATATATATATATACATATGTGTATATCTCCATTATATGCACATGTTGTTTGACCCTCAGTCCTCGTATTATCCTGGTGCTGTAGTTAATGTAGTCAAGTAGTGTATGGTTTGGAAGATTCTTCCTTTTGTGAATGAGGGAAGGGTTTAAGCTCATTACATCACTCAGTTTAATACTCCCCTCTTGGCCCTTGAATACTTGTAAGTGATTGCTCAGCAGCCAGCAATAAGACAAGGCTCCTGTCTATATGTTATCAAGAATTCAGTGAACAACACCCTCCAAACTCACTTTATAGTCAAAAAGTAATACTAAATCCTCAGTAGTTAGAGCATCAGGCTCACAATCAAGAGGTAGTGAGTTCAATTCCCAGACTGAACTGGATGTTGTGTTCTTGAGCAACACACTTTATTTTATGTTGCTCCAGTTCACCCAGTTGTAGAAACGAGTTATGCCAAACTGTATCAGCCTTTGTTTTTCCCTTGGGTAACATTAATTGGAGGGGGGAGGCTGGTATGCATGGGCGACTGTTGGTTGCCCATGCATACCTGGACTTGTGCCTCAGAGAGGAACTTTCTAGGTGCAATCCCATGGTCATTCATGACTGAAGGAGGTCTTTACCTATTATTTTTTGGCTAACCTAATCATTCACCTACTTTATGTTCAAAACAGCCAGATCCAGCCTCACACACCTACCCTATAATGTCATTCAAAAAGAAACAATCACATCATTGAAATCTCATAGCTACAAGATACTGCATGATTAATTTAAAACAATGTGAATACATCTGACAGAGTAATCTGAATGCTAAAGGGTTAAACCCACTGCAGAATTCTCCCTTCTCTAGTAACCATTGATTCCTACATAACTATTTATAGACAAACCACACATTCTGTTGTCCTCCAAGACACAATCACTGTGTATTCATGGTCCGTCTCTGCTGACCAAGTTCCACTCTATACTGTAACTTCACTCTGAACGATAGGATCAGTGCATCTGTAGATATCATTCTTCCTGTTATTAATGAACAAAGATTTCTACTTACTTCCCACCTCTAAATATATCTCAAGAGTTCCCTTCACCACTTTATATAAATTTACTTCCTCAACCATTCTATAAATCCATCAGTCAATCAACAACTTTTCAACAGCAGAAGACAGCCATCTCATGTAATTCCACGCTTTGAAGACATCAACCACAACACTACTCACAGCTCCACTTGTCTCTCATACTAATCCCACACTGAAGTGCCAATGCAGAAACTGAATCTTAACAATCTTTAACTCATTTGCTCTTTATTTTATGGCACAAACTTCTTGTCTTCAAGTGTTTTAAACTAAAGTCTTCTGTCAAAATTTTATGATAGTTCCAAACACCAGCTTTTTAAAGAGAAAGTTATTTTATTAGATTCGTTCTTTTAAAAATTAACTGAAACAAAAATATATTTCAACAGAAATATGGAGACAAAAAAGTTAACTCCCTACATCTATAATTAGTTTCATGCCCTCTGTACATCCCTGACTGATGCACAGTCACTCCAAACATCCTTAAACCCTTTGATACCTGCCTGAAACCATCTCTGGCTCTGTAGTACAAATGTCCTGTTTTCAAAAGTTCTGAATTAAAATCTTCTGCCAAACCTTAATCACAATTTATGTTCCCAATATTAGCTAAATGATAACTAAGTTACTTTACTAAATTCTTTGTTATATTTGAAATTAATTGAAAGAAACACAAAGTGTCTCAACAGAAATAAGGTAACAAAAGGGTTAATCTCTCTCCCTCCCCTCCTCCAAATTTAATCCCTACCAAAGAAATACTGACCATGTTGCATCTCATATCAAAACACTATGCAATAGGCCTTATGGCACTTCATTTCAGCTGACTTGCAGCATCCTATGAGTTCTGCTCTACCCATCCCAGGTAACACATGTTTTATCTCTGAACCATCAAAAACAGCTTAGCAAGTGGATTGAACTAATTCTTTTCAGCCATATCTCTCTAGATCCCTGACACAACCAAAACTCAGCCTCCAGTGATTCAGTTAGTGGTTGGCATTAGGAAGGGGCATCCAGCTGTAGAAACATTGCCATATCAGATTGGAGCCTGGTGCAGCCTTCTGGCTCGCCAGCCCTCAGTCACACTGCAGGCAAGGGACACAGCCTACATGACATTCCAATTAGACAGCTTTTACGCAGTCAACACAACTCCTGTAGGGCCACCAAGTAAAATGTTCAGATCTTCATGCATTACACAGTCTGCCAAACTGCAGTCAGTCCTTTTGTTCTCTTGCGAAAACAGATCTCTAATGACTTTTCAAAATCCTCTTTCCTTTCACTTCTCAAACATTATGGACATGTAAGCAGAAGCCCTATAGAGAAAGCCTCCACATTTGCTGCCTTATTTGCATCTAAATCTGCACACCAGGTTAACTCTCCTCCAAAACAATCCCTTTCCATTCCACCAGCCACACCACCACATGTATGAGCGCATGTATCTATATATACACACATCATATGTGCACAGGGTACGAAAGCATCCCCAGTCACTTCAAAACACTAAGATTACAAGCCTTAACAAGGTCTCTTCTATTACCCCTAAACAATTCAAGCTAGAATTAACTCCTATCCTTATGAACTTCTGCAATATCTTTCATTCACGATCAGTAGTGATATATTCCAATGTATGAAAACATACTATCTCAAAGCCCCAATCTCAAAAGGCAACCACTAATCCAATCACATTCACTTCCAATAACTCAAAGATGATGAAGCAAATCTTTAATAACAACTTTCTCCAATATTTTGAATCTTTCTCTCTTCTTAATGACCAACAGTGTAGCTTCTGTTAGGCCAGATCTATTGTAGACCTACTCAAGTATATCACTCACTAATGAATCTATTGCTCTTTATAAATTTCAACATTAGCTCAGCATTCATCTATGCTTGGTGTGCAAACTTCCAAGCAAAATTACATGCCTGTGAATTCCATCCTTCTCTGTTTCTTGTCAAATGACACCATCAAAGCAAGTGCTAATGCAATTCCAACAGGCAAACATTTCAACGATAGCATGCCTCAAGAGTCCAACACACTCTTCCTCTAATACAGCAATGACTTACAATACTTGCTATCACCCTAACAATGCCTAATGCTATGAGGATGGGAAAACCATTTTCATCATCATCATTTAACGTCTGCTTTCCATGCTGGCATGGGTTGGACAGTTTGACTGAGGGCTGGCAAGCCAGAAGGCTGCACCAGGCTCCAATCTGATATGGCAATGTTTCTACAGTTGGATGCCCTTCCTAACACCAACCACTCCGAGAGTGTACTGGGTGCTTTTTACACGTGACCGGCATGAGGGCCAGTCAGGTGGTACTGGCATTGGCCACGCTCAAAAGGTGTTTTTTACATGCCTTTCCTTCCATAATTTTCGACACCCAAACACCATCCACATGAACTTTAATACCTCACACCAAACCTGTACAGATGCTGTGAATAGAGAGCTTAGAAACATCCTCCAATATGATCAAGCCAATCTTGTCTTCTTCAACAGCCCAAAGGTACAATCACAACACATTCACAAAACATAATTGTATTACCACACCACTACATACAGAACCTACAATTATGGAGAAAATGCTAGACCTCAATATCTTTATGGAACCTTCCACCTGGTTATCAAACTTCCTCAACATAGTAAATACTGCATCACAAAGGTTAGCCATCCTCTTCAGTAACACCAACAGCTTTACAAAACTCAAATGACACCTGCAAGGAGCAACTACTACTACTACTACTACTACAGACATCCCAGATTGCATACTATAAAAGACCACTCGTTTGCAATGAAGTCTCTGACCCATAAGCGTGCTATCACATCATACAGCCTTTTCTACTGTTTCTACAGTGGCATCTGCTCTTCAAAGCTGACTAGCGTCGGGCCACACAGGCTCAAACACTCCCGACTCATTCCTCTCGTCAGCCATATTGTATCCTTGACCTCTTCACCAGGTATGCCTATGGCTGAGAGAGTACATATGAGAAATGTAAAGCGAATTGTGGTTAATTGTTGCCAATAAAAATAACTATGTTACATTATCAAACTTCCTTCGCTTCTTTCTTATCCATAGTCACTGCACATTTGTTTACATTTATCTGATGTAAAAAAACCTCCCTCCTCCCATAAGCCACACACTTCAAGCTTTCAATTACGCGCTTTACATACATCACAATTACAAAGTAAATATAATGGGTCTCCGTGAAAATCTAACCACTTCCTGGTCATTTTTCTTTCTCATGAAACAGGGAGAGATATTCCGAAAGTTGGCCAAATAAAGTATACATCCCCAAGTTTTAGTAGCTTAGTAATTGGGTACAAGACCACAAATTTTGAGGGAAAGTGTGTAATTGATTTAATCTACCTCAGTATGTCACAGGTACATTATTTGCAAATTCCAGAAGAAAAAAACGCAGCAACCAACAGTAAAACAAAACGAATATAACAAGACCTACCATTAATCTATTATAAATCTTCTTGATTATATATATACACATATATATATATATATATATATATATATATATATATATATATATATATATATAAGGAAAGAAAGTTTTTAAGTATATCTTGAACTTAGGCGAATGTTGTCAAATATTCATTGAATTAAAAAAGTTTCATAATTAGCACTGAAATAAACGAAACCTTAAAATATAGCCAGTCCTACGAATACAAATATTTCAGGGTATCATATATGTATTAAAATCATTTATTTTAACTGTCACAAAAGAATTTTAAATTTAACACCTGATCAAATGGGGGAGAAAAAACACGTGTTGGTATAAACAACATTGGCGTTGTAAGTATAGCAACAAACACACAGCTAGTCGTGTTTCCCAAATATTTCAAAATGTACATTACCTTTCAAAATTTCTGGAATACAGTTGATTTGTATGGGAGTCGGCCTGGAAATTCCAACCACCTTACACTGATCGACAAGCCACGAATTAATTCCAAGGTCTTTAAAAGTGGTAACAGCATCATCCACGTGCTCTTTGTCAGCCATTTTTGTTGTGGGTTGTCAACAGCCTCGTTTTCAATAAAATTTTGTTCATTCATAAACCGGTGTCGCGTAAAAAGTATCACCCATACGTCGCTTAGCCATTCAGAAATCGTAACTTAATGGCTTAACATAGTATAAAAGGAAGAGGTTGAAATATCTATACCTCCTAATCGTTGTGGGTGTTTTAACTTTCTGGCTACACTCTATAACAATACACACTTTGGTATTTCCTTATCTTTATCTTGTTATTTCTCGCTTTTATTAGTTGTTTGTTATGATTAGCATTACCGTTGCAGTGGAAAGTATTTACATAAAACGAAGGTCTCTTCACGTGTCAACTTCATGCACATTTTGTTTTTCTTCGATTATATTTTTCATGACATACCAGGTTTATTTTATAAATATTTATAATGACTTTTACTTTAAATATTATTAAATTACATTTATTTTACTCCTTCGACGTCATTAAGATAGTGTATGTTTACCTGAGTATAATGTAAACATTAGAACATAACTACACAATCGTGCCCCACCAACTTTGTTTTCTCGCAACTTTCATAACAGTGGATATATAGCAATGAAATATTCTACAAATACCTTTCAGGTGATGTTGATTACGGTTATATTGGAATTTAACGTGGGAAAGTGGTGTGCAAATACATATACGTACAAACACACATATCTACAAAATGAATTTTGAAAAAATTATGCTATGTCAGTCAGCGTGTATGTGTGTCTATCCACCACTTCTCTCCCAATATTCCAATATAATCGTACTCTACACAATCTGAAAGGCATTTGTAGAAAATTTCATTTGAAAATAAAAATTTGTTTGAAAGTTACAAGGAAGTAAACTCGGCAGCGGTGGGGCATGCTTGTGCCAACATTAGAATCTACCGAAACTATTGATCATCTCCGTCGATTATTAATGAGTATGAATAGTTAAAACTGGAATAAATCAGTCGGAAAGTGAGGGGAAAGGGTACTCCCCGAAACTTTTGGTTGTTTATAGAAAACAATGTGCTTGCTGTCTGTTTATACCAGAAGTTTATATTGTTAAGACAATCGCTTTTTCTTTCCGTGCATTGTACCCTTACTGACATTATCCAGTTATGTTCATGTACGAGTAATTTGGCTGCTATTTTTAACGTTGAGGTTACCTGCTTGGTTCGCAACGCAAAATGATTATATTATTCATACAGAATGCGAAAGGAAAAGTATGTTTAACACCAGGTCAGCGGCTATGACCACTTTTTTTTTTTTTTTTTTTTTTTTTAATTCAAGTAGAATCTATTCAGAAACTTTAAAATTAGAGATGTACATAATACACAAGAACAAGTTTGGCGCAAGAGTAATTGTGGAATTTGTGTTATGCATGATATTTATATAAAGCAAAAACAAATTTTAGCACAGGCCTATAGCATCATCATCATTATCATCATCAAAACCTGATGTAAAGAACAAACAAATAGTGCAAATAAACAGGTGCAAGCATTGCTGTGTAGTAAGTAGCATGCTTACCAACCACATGGTTCCGAGTTCAGTCTCACTGCATAGCCTCAAGCTGACCAAAGCCTTGTGAGTGGATTTGGTAGACGGAAACTGAAAAAAAGCCTGTCATATAAATGTGTGTGTGTCTGTGTTTGTCCCCCCCACCACCATCGCTTGACAACCAATGATGGTGTGTTTACGTCCCCATAGTTTAGCGGTTCGACAAAAGAGACTGATAGAATAAGTACTAGGCTTACAAAGAATAAGTCTTGGGGTCGATTTGTTCAACTAAAGGCGGTGCTCCAGCATGGCTGCTGTCAAATGACTGAAACAAATAAAAGAATAAAAGAATGTTTAATTGACAAAAAAAAAAACAAATATAACAATATTTGTTTCAACACATGATTTCACATCAGGAATCTTGCAAAATACATAAATGTATAACTTAAACAACAAAAGGGCCATAAGGCCCCTGGTTGAAAACCACTGATAATTAACAGAAACATTACAATGATCTTTATCATTTTATGAAATTTTGATTAGATCTCATTCAGTCAATCATTATAAAATAGAACCATTTTTTTTCTTATAACAAATAATTTAACTATTGACATGTGAAAAGACATTCGAGCGAGATCGTTGCCAGTGCCGATGGACTGGCTCCTATGCAGGTGGCATGTAAAATACACCATTTCGAGCGTGGCCATCGCCAGTACCGCCTGACTGGCCCTCGTGCTGGTGGCACGTAAAACACCCACTACACTCTCGGAGTGGTTGGCATTAGGAAGGGCATCCAGCTGTAGAAACTCTGCCAAATCAGATTGGAGCCTGGTGTCGCCTCCTGGCCCACCAGTCCTCAGTCAAATCGTGCAACCCATGCTAGCATGGAAAGCGGACGTTAAACGACGATGATGATGTGAGGAATATAACCAAAGTCATTGATATCTAATTAAACTAACTAGTGTATTATAATCATTCATGCTTGATGTTACTCATTAATGAATTAAAACCTTGTCCTAAACATTGTTGGGGAAGTTGTTAACTACTAGGATTTGATAATCTAGAAACTCATAGTGAAGCTTTTACAATTACATTTATTGAATTTGTATGGAAAAGAACTCTGGAGAAGGTTGTGATTTTTGTCAAACAAAACTTTTATTCTTTTCATACACAGAAAAAAATAAATCCATTTCTAGCTATAAATAACAAAATGATGAGAGAATTTGAATGTTATTATTCTTGGTTTAACTGCAATAGTAGTCAAAAAGTTAGCTATTGGTCATTGTGTTGCTGTGAGCAATCGTTCATTGTGGTTGTTGTCAGCAGCTGTTCATTGTCTGTCTTCTGTCTAATCTCTGTTGTCTCTCAGTGCTCTCCTTGCTGCATCTTGAAGCACTCTGTCAAGTGGTCAAGGTATGCTGAATTTATACTGATGGATAGGGTCAGAAGGAAGCTCACCAAAAGATAGTCATCATGGGAACCTTCTCTATGTAAAGTTGTGATTGGTCAGATTCTGTTGATCACATATATGTAATATTCTAGCAAATCGCAACATTGGATGTAGTGATGTGACTGCTGGACATTCCCGCTACAAACTAAAACAAGTGAAGAATATTACTGTGAACACAAAAAGAAATCTGGGAAAATTGGGCTTTCACTCTTTCTGAGAGATTATTAAATGGTTTCTTTAACTTTTCACTGTTTGGTAGAATTTTAAGGGATTCTGTATCATATTTTCTGGCTTATAAATCAAATTTTTCACACCAAAATTTACAACAAAAAAAAAACAGGGACCTAAACACCAAGACAACTTTGGAGGACAAACATTCCATGTGAAATGTAGCAGGATTTGGGAAAATAGTGATGTAGTTTGAATGTTTATACTACATTTTAACACTCTATTCTATGCCAACTTGTATGCCAGAAATATGGTAAAAAGAATAACCATCATTGAAAAGAAATTATTTACTGAAATCTGAAATATTACCTTCCTTGATTAATCTGTTCATTAAAGATTTAGTTATCCCAATGAAGGCTGAGATGATTTTCTTCATCTTTTACATCATCTATCAGCCAAGAATTTTTGTTTAAAGCAATATTAAATTTCATTAACTTACCCAAAAGTTTCTTGAGAAAGAAAATGTAATTCACTGTGTTTTCGAAAAAAATCAGTTGAAATTATTGAAAGATGGAAGAACAAATTGATAAAAGAACAAATATCTCCCTAACATGAAATATGAAAAGACTATTTTCAAATGAATAAATCAGGAAGACTTACCATTATAGGATACTAGCTGTTTTTCCCGGTTTCACTCTAGCAGTGTGGTGGATTTGGTTAAAGGCTATTTCCTATGTATATTTTGAATAATAAAAAGAACTAAAAATTTAAAAAAAACAAAAAAAAGTAAGAACAACCCAAAAACAATACGATGCTAAGGATTTTGCGGGTCGATATTGTAAAACTAACTTCACGTGTGTACCCATAGCCCCATGTAGTCACGGAACCTTATTTGTGGTATAACCTCGCCTTAAAAGAAAAATATATGGTAGTGCGGTTGTATTGGCGACACAGGAATGTTCAAGATCAATCATAGGTTGGACGTTCATGTACACTGATTAGAATTGTGAATTTCAATTATTGAAAACGCGTTCCCGGATGGATACAATTGTGCAGAGTCCGTTTGTCTCAATATGGAAAAGCTGTTTGAATGTCGACGTTTGAAGACATTTGTAACTGAAGTTAAAAAAAACATAGCTTTTATTTTTTTTTAATGCACAAAAAATTGAAATTATTTTTTTTCTGTGCCTCTGATTAAAATTTTCGAAAAACAAACCCAGCCACATTACTTGGAAAAAAAAAATCTTTATTGTGCTGGTTTTTCATAAAATTTCACGCATGGGAAAGGCAACAAAATCGCCCCTCCCCACTTTGAATGGGATATTCCTATCTTAAAAAGTAATAATCGATTATCTCGGTAACCATGGGAGTTGGAGGGCAATAAAAATCTCCTGAACATGAGCAGACCATTCTGCCGCTCTGTGCTGAATTTCATGTGATTCCACTGCACCGTTCTCGAGTGAATCTGCCAACACTCAATCAATCAAATCAAGCTATCAAGAGCACTGCAATTTATAGTATAGATGAAAAAAAACTCTGCTTTATGTAACAAAGCAGGAAAACCCTATTAACTGCCATTGCTAAGCTTAATTAATCATCATGTTGACATATTACCTGGAATTTCTCTGTATTTAGTATCGCACAGTCAACAAAGCTCTTCTAACTGCACTCTTTTGTTTGTACTCTCTTCAAGAAACACGAAACAGATCAACGCAAAAGTCTCATTGGTCAAAACCACATACATCTATAAATCTGAAGGAAACAATATATGTGGTAGCAACATATGTGGTAGATGGTAGTGTAACTTGGTTGTTATGCATTAGAAAGAGAACCTTGTTTAAGTCAAGCCTTTTATTTTGTTTGTTTTTTTTTACATACTTTGGACTGACTAAAGGCACATGGCTTAGTGGCTAGGCCTATTAAGTTCATGATCATGAAGTTATGAGTTTGATTCTCAGCAGTATGTTGTGTCCTTGGGCAAGACACTTTATTTCTCATTGCTCCAGTGCACTCATCTGGCAAAAATGAGTAGTACATGTATTTCAAAGGGCCAGCCTTGTCACATTTTGTGTTATGCTGAATTTCCCAGAGAACTATGTTAAAGGTGTGCATGTCTTTGGAGTGTTCAGCCACTAGGACATTAATTTTGTGATCAGGCTGTTCCATCAATTGGATCATTGACATAACCGATGGAGTGCCAGTGTGGACTGATTGAAAGACAGCTTGGATTAAAGATAGTGAAAGATGCTTATAGTGACTGCTGGTTACATTCCATGAAAGAACAATGAAATACTATGAAATATGAAAATGGAAAAATTCTCAGATGTGAGAATTTTTTGTGACATGCATTAAGAGATTATAAGCCTGTAGTTAATATTAGTTGCTATGCTTACTTAAACTTGTCAAAATTCTTCCAAACATTACCATTTTGTCTTTTTTACTCATTTAGACATAGTGTGACAAGGGCTATATTATCCAGTGTATCTGTCTCTCTTTGAGGAGAACAGATTTATTATGAGTGACCGTAAATTTAAATGCATTTAACCTGTGCATATGTTACTATCATGAATGTTGCCTGTGTCTGTGCTATTGCCAGTGATAGCCACTGTGCTAGCTCAGTGATATACAGGAATCTATAAGTAACAACATCATTAGCAGCAGTGGCATTTAACATCTGTCTTCAATGCTGGTATGGGTTAGATGGTTGGACAGGAGCTGGCCCTGCAAAAGACTGCACCAAATTTCTGTGCCTGTTTTGGTATGGTTTTATGGCTGGATGCCCTTCCTAAAACCACCTGCCCTACAAAGTGTAAAAAACTTTGCTAAGGATTTATCATGGTCAGATACAGAAAGAGGATGCAAGGAGTAGGTGTTGATGTTACCATGAGTTACCATGCTGGGTGACAGTAATATTAATAATATCACTATGAGGAGGAGAAATAGATCATTTACTCCTCATATCAATTGAACTCAACAGAATCTTCTAGACTCTCCTGTAGACGCATTGTTGCAAACACAAACCAGGAGTATTTTAGATTCCAGATTTATTTCATAGTGTATATTTAAGTATTGTTTATCCCTGATTTCAATGACAAGGCATTGATACCTGATGATGTAGTGATCTGACTGTTCAACATTCCCACCACAAACTAAAACAAGTGAAAAAAATTACTGTCAACACAAAAAGAAATCTGGGAAAATTGGGCTTTCACTCTTTCTGAGAGATTATTAAATAGTTTATTCTTTAACTATTCACTGCTTGGTACCACTGTGGAACCAGCCATTGTACATGTCTACTGCTTGGACATTCATTAAGCACTTGGAGATAAGACTTGATGATGCTTATACCTACATGTTACAGACTTTTATAAATATTATGTTTAAAAGCATTTTACACAAACAAAGGCTGTATAGCAGTCTTTTTGCTAATGCTAATGTCATTCAAGAGAGATAAATGCTTAGTTAAAATTTATTACTGTATTTTTTGTCACACAAATCAACATAGTACATAATGTAAACATTCAAACATCATCACTATCTTTCAAAATCTTGATGTATTTCACATGGAATCTTTGGCCCTCCAAGGTCATCTTGGTGTATAAATCAACCTATCTTGTTTTCGGCTGCAAATTTTGGTGTGAAAAATTCAACTTATGCAGGAAAATATGATAGCGACACACCAATAGTCACCCAACATGGATATATTGAATTCAGTTGCCTCACAAAATCCTTTATTGACTGACTGACTGTATACCAACATAGGATGTTGCCCTTACAAGGAAGAGGAGTAAATGAGGGTGTGTGAATGATTGTATACAACTTGAGATTGAAACTGAACTGGTAAGCAATGATTTATTCACTGTTATTAAATACAATGATTGCCATACATGAAATAAAATAGCATAACAGAGTCACAACAAGGATGTGTGAGAGACTTTGTGGTTAGGCTGGACTGTTGGTCTGCAGACAAAATTGACGTACTGTTTGGCGGTGTGTAGAGGCAGCCATTGGTCTGTTGATCGTGTGGGCTTCATACAGCAATGATGTAGACAGGTGTCTGGTGGAGATGAAAGTGGAGACTGGCTGGTGTCAGAACATTGTTGCTGGAGACAAGTTGCATGTGGTCAGTGGTGAGTGCCAAAGACCTAGAACAGACGAGAACTGCTGTTCTTATAGGGAATAGGCTCCCAGAAGCTGGTGATTAATTTCCTGCATAAGGAAAAATAGACTGTTGCACCAACATGATTGGACAGCTGGAAACTGACCAATACAAACAACAGGTTTGTTCAATCATGAGGTCATGTGGCCTGCTGAAATGAAAAGGTCTAGGGAGCTGTTTTACAGGTATTTAAGCCTAGATGAGTCAAAACGGAAACATTTCACAATGACAATGTAAATCACTTCTGCTACACCTTACTGACTTCCTCAAATAATATATAGAATCTTTAAGAGTGGCGTGATTGAGTTACACAAATCTGAACAAGCTCAATTAGCTGGTAGTGATGATGATAGTCACAGAGCAAATCTATTGTCAAAGGTTTCTCAACTACAACTGACCTGTATTGTTTTGAAGAATAATGTATCGTAGACTGCTTGGACCAATAGATCTTATCATTTTCTAAATCTTTAGAATTCTGATTACTCTGTCAATTGTAATGCTTATTAATTTATATCGTTTTGAATTAATCATGCATCATCTCATACCTTTGAGATTTGATGATGTGATTGTTTATTTTTGTGAGTGGCTGCATCTGGTCAGTTTGAACATAAAACAAGGGCTATGCTTTGGCTGGATATGGCTGGTTTAAATTCTAAAGGGTTAAAGCAGCTTGGTGAGGTTCAGTGGTAATACAGCTGCTATTTTTAGATGGTCAAGCCACCACATAGTGGCTCCTTAATTAACTGATTTGGTCCTTCACTCTGGGGAGATATAAATACCTTGTGACATATTAGGTCATCAGGAACAAGTAGAAGACATTAAGATTCCAGTATAGACGAAGATGGTTAATTTATTCTTTTAATAAAAATGAATCACGACTGATGACAGCAAGCGGAAGTAAAGTTATGCCAAAGCAAAGTGTATAACAATTTAGTTGAAATAATCAGTAAAATACAGTTCAACATATGATAAAAAAAAAGAGAAAAAAAAAAACAGTGATAATAAAAACAAAATTAGAAAAATTATGTGAAGTCAAACATAATTCATCTACAGAACATGAAAAAGTTAATATGACTGCAAATATTCAAATATTGTCATAGTTCAAATGTTCACCAAAATTGTCTGGGAAGAAATATTTAAGGCAAAAATTTACCATGGTTGTGTGTGTGTGTGTGTGTGAGAGAGAGAGAGAGTGTGTGCATGTTTCCATAGTTAGGTAAGTGTATGAAAGCATTCTGTTCAGTCTCAAATTATGTGTCTCCACAAATGATTGTCTCTTGAGAATGTTATACCAATAATGTGTATGTTACATTTATTACATTATGTTTGTTGCTACGAGGAAAGGTTTTTCATAGAGCAACAAAATCAAATGTCATTTAGTAGCTATGCAAAGGTTCGACTGTCACCATTTGTGTAGTGAAAGAGTGTGAGACAGAAATGTGATAGTGTTAGAGAGAGAGGAGAGAGTGTGAAATAATTGTCTTTCCATGGTATTGCAGTGAGGCAGAGAGCAACAATGATAATCTCTCATGGCTACTCAAAAACGAGGTCTTTTATAATGTGAGAGAACTGGAGATATTACATGGATGTATTCCCCCACCCCATTCACCACACCTAAAGAGAGTTAGAGAAAGATATTCAATCTAGATATTTTCACTAATATAGCTAGGAGCTTACTAACACAAATTCAAAAGCATTTCCCAAGAACTCAATGATATTATAAACTCTTTAATTCCCATAACATCAAGGTTAGCTACACATGCTTAGATAATTTCACTTCTAACAAAGCATACAACAGCATATTCACACAATTTTCTCCCTACACTCCAACCTGTAACTGTTAAAAGACCACATCTAAATGAAAGCCATGTGACTAATTGGTCAAGACTCACTCATAAATACACTCAAAGCTGTAACCCACAGATGCTCTCTCTTCTCACTCTGTCTCTTCAAGGACTGCCTTAAATAGTCCTTTGCATACCACCTCCACCCAGTACAGCAACATCTCTTCTTGTCACATGTTTTGTGCTTCACCTCTTAAATTTCACACTAACCACTATGTTCAATCTTTCCTCCACAGAATGTCAAAACTCTCGAATCTTGATGTCCTTTTATTAGTAGAAAAGGAGATAAGGTGGTGAGCTGACAGAAATATTAGCATGCTGGACAAAATGCATAGTGGTATTTTGTCCCATCTTTATGTTCCGCTGAGGTCAACTTTAGCCTTTCATCCTTTCAGGGTCTAGAAAATAAGTACCAGTTGAGCCCTGGGATCGATGCAAGTGACTCATTCACCGGCCCTGAAATCACTGGCCTTGTGCCAAAATTCAAAACCATAATTAGAAAAGGGGATGCAGTAACTACAATCTATAAAGGTTTTTCCCTGCTCCAGACTGTCAAGAATGATGTGGTTGTTGTTCAGTTTGATATTTCTTAAGTCAACACCAAAATATCTAAAAACATAATACTCACACAAACACAATGAAACAGCAATATATATTTCACAATTATATTCATAACAATAACTGTGATAAAAATAAATAGTATCACTATTATTTCTTTCTCAATGCTACAGATTCATTGAAGACATATTAAAAAAATTCCAGCACTTCACAGACAAAAGTAAGCCTTTTAAACACAATACAAACATTTCAGTGTACAGTAGAATTCTGAAATGCACTTTTAAAAAGTTGTAAAACATTTAATCATCACACTCAACATTCACATCATGATAGTTCGGAAAAAATTTATACAACCACAACAGAATTGTATAAATCTATTATACACTGCTATAAGATCTCTATTGTACTCCAAAAAGAATTCAAAAACCAATTCATATTGGAGGAGGTTTCATAACACATAAAATCATATCTCCAGTGCATAAATACCAGCTGCACACAACTACTCCAACCCCACATCAACTAATTAGAAACCTGATTCTAAAATATCAGATTGAATATAGCAACTGTGAAGTCCACAGCTTTATACTGGATGCCATTCCTGTTGCCAACTCTCACCTGTTTCCAAGCAAGGTAATATTTCTCCATTGCCAGAGATGATTTTCACAGAAAACTGGAAATGGACAATGTCGCTTGTATGACAGAGATGTTCATTTATAACTATCATATGATGTCAAGACAGGGATATATCTTTTCTACTCTAGGCACAAGCCCCAAAAAATTTTGGGTAGGGGGCTAGTTGATTAGATCGACCCCAGTATGCAACTGGTACTTAATTTATCAACCCCAAAAGGATGAAAGGCAAAGTCGACCTCAGCAGAAAGACAGGGATTCTTGTAGGTCCTTCAAGAATAGGTGCAAGCACTAATATTTATAAAACATGTGACATATTAATAAAAATCTGTAAATGTACAACCATCCAGATATCTGAGTACCTTATTATTTTTTCCAATACATACATACATATATATATATATATATATATATATATATATATATATATATATATATATATATATACATATGTATTTATGTGTGTGTGTCTGTGTTTGTCCCCCTACCATCACTTGACAACAGATGCTGGTGTGTTTATGCCCCCATAACTTAGCAGTTCAGCAAAAGAGAGACCAATAGAAAAAGCACTAGGCTTACAAAGAATAAGTCCTGAGGCTGATTTCTTCAACTAAAAAACCCTTTAAGCTGGTGCTCCAGAATGGCTGCAGTCAAATGATTGAAACAAGTAAAAGAGTAATATTTTAAGCAGTGCAAGGTGGTGAGCTTGCAAAAACATTAGTACATCGAGTGAAATGCATTATGTTCTGAGTTCAAATTCCACAAAGGTTGACTTTGCTTTCATCCTTTCAGGCTCAATAAATTAAGTACCAGTTGCATACTTAGGTCGATCTAATCGACTGGACCTTTCCCCAGAAATTTTGGGCCTTGTGCCTAGCATTGAAAAGAATATTTTAAGCAGTGCAAACGAGCTGGCGGAATTGTTAGCACGCTGGGCAAAATGCTGAGTGGGATTTTGTCCATCGTTATTTTCTGAGTGCAAATTTCACTGAGGTCAACTTTGCCTTTCAACCTTTTCAGGGTCGAAAAAATAAGTACTGGTTAACTACTGAGGGTGGGAATGGGAGGAGGGGGGTCAATGTAATTGACTAACCTCCTCCTCTGAATTTGCTGACCTTGTGCCAAAATTGAAAACTTATATTTTTAGCAGTGCAACTCACTTGATGATGAGCCATGTCTTATGCGGTCAGTTTCTCAAAAAACATTTACTTATGCTTCATATATGTTTGACCAGAACTGGCTTGTGGTTTAGCAAAAATAGCAACAATCTCCCTTTTTACCAGCAACACAAAAGACTATCAGATACTACCATCCCTCACTCTTAACAACCAAAAACATACTATGTGTCCTCATCTTCCTCCTCCTCCTCCTCCTCCTCATCATCATCATCATCTTCATCATCATCATTTAACGTCCATTTTTGGGTTGGACAGTTTGTCAGAGGCTGGCAAGGCCGGGAGTTGTACCAAGCTCAATTGTCTGTTTAGCATGGTTTCTACAGCTGGATGCCCTTCCTAACGCCAGCCGCTTTACAAAGTGGTGTCTCTATGCATCATATATGATACACATTCCCAATTTTTGTCAACCACTAGTGTAACTCGGGTCTTATCATGAAAGGAAAGCTTTATCTTCCTCAGAACACATGAATCAAAATGCTAGCTAAAAATTTGAAAACAAGCATGGACATTTACGACAAACATAAAAATACTTTGGCCAGGCAAAAGGTCAACAGGAGCAGAGTATTATTAAACAAGTGGACGGATAAAGAAATTCTTTTTCATTTTCTGAAAACTTTTATATCTTTTTATTTTTTCATTCAAGAGATAAATTGAAAATTTTCTTTTCTTAATTTCAACAAGGTAAAACACCAGAAAAACAGAGGAAATAATTAACTTGTAATTGTCTACGCAAATCAGTATGAATTAGTTCAATTAATTATTTTGATAAGCTCTCCATCCAACCCCTGCCTTTCTCACTCACACATATAAACATAGAGATAGAGAAGAAATAAACAAATAAACATTTAAACATCTAAAGATACTTATTTCTTTCCGCTAACCTCTCTCTCTTTCCGCTAACCTCTCTCTAACCTCACTACTTCTCTCTCTTTGCAGACAATCTAATTCTTCAGACTTTAAATCGCCTAAGGACACAATTTTTTTCCTTTACAATGAAGGACTTGTTAGTCCAAAACATTCAGAATTTATTTCTTTCAATAATGTAAGAAATTATGAAAATTTCACTGTATGTGAAGTTTGCATCCAAAACCACACATTTCCATGGGTAGTCCACACTGCATGGTCCCATAGGCAATTGATTTCTCCTGTAGTCCTGGGCATCAGCGAGATATACACATACATACATACATACATACATACATACATACATACATACATACATACATGCATACTTACATACATACTAAACAGAAACAACCTAGATGGAAAACAAAACTTGAAGAAACACCAACAATGTGTGCCACCGTATCAGATGGTTAACTACAACAATAAAATGTAAGGAGAAAAATGAGTTTACATCTCACCAACTCTACCTTAGACAAAAATTAATGAAACTTTATAGCAACTCTTCACACGGAACTCTTGAGGGAAAGCTAATCACTTTAAAACATGAACTCGGGACAATGAGTGAGAAACTCTGCTCTCACATGTGAATTTTTGAATGGGCCAGTATCAATTGCAAGTTTTCTTCCAACCCACAAGCATTATACAGAGAGATGAGGAAGGAAAACATTATCATTAAGAAAGCTCCCTCCCAAGAAGATCTACAGTCGTTCTGGTCAAGAACTTGGAACAAAAAGAGGGATTTCAACTTGAAAGCATCGTGGCTAAATACAATTGACAGAGAATACTGTAACAACACTAACAGTAAAACATACAAAATTCTTGCAGAAACCTTCATGGTTGTAGTAGGCAAACAACAAAATGGAAATGCACCTGGAAGGGATCTAATAGTTGTTTATTGGTACAAAAAGCTGATATTTGATAGAAACTAGTTGATATGTATGTTCAAAAGGACTATAAATGGTCAGACAGATATACCAAATGGGCTTGCTACATCAAGGGGAAATCTTGTTGCCAAAAATGAAATCACTAAGATGCCAGGAAACTACAAGCCCATTGCTTGCCTAAACATTATGTACAAACTATACACAAGTTGCCTCAACCAATTCTTCCAGGACCATTGTGAGTCGAACAACATTGGGACTGATGAACAGGCTGGTGGAAAGAAGGGAGTGTAAGGATGTGCTGAACAACTTTTAATAAAGAAAGTTGTATTGACTGAAGTAAGAAAACAATGATGAAACCTTGTGACAGTATGGCTTGACTATCGGAAGGCATTCAACTCTGTCCTTCAGTCATAGCTGTTCTAGTGACTACATCTGGCAAAATACCTACCAACCTAATTGCTGCTATAGAGAGACTCACAAGGACATGGACAACAATTCTCACCTTTCCAACTGAGAACAGAATAATTATTTCAGGTAGTATAGGCATTTCAAAGGGAATATTCCAAGGAGATAGTCTTTCTGTACTTCTCTTTCTTTTTGGTACTGAATCTAATATCGTTCCTACTGCAGAAAACAAATGGTTACATGCTAGGATCTTCAGCTGCTAGAAATATCAATGTAATTCAATTTCTTTGCAGACGACCTGAAGATTTATGCTAAAAGTGTTAACGAGGCCAAAAAACAACTGAAATTAATAACATTTTTGGCTGATATAAGCATGGACTTTGGCCAAAAGAAATGTTCATATTTGGTTATAGAACGAGGAAAGTCAATACCCCAAATGCAAAGCCTGTGCATCAACAGTCTCTCTATCTCCTCCATTCCACACAAAGAATGTTACAAGTACCTAAGCACAGACGAAAATGTATCATATGAAGGCACTGTGAATAAAGATAGAGTGATCTGAGCATTTTACACTGGACTTAGGAAAAAATTGCAGTCATATCTCTCTTCTAACAACAAAACAATATCTCACAATGCATTTGCAATACCAGTGCAGATTCCAACATTTGGGATACTTGATTGGTCTGTAGAGGAAATCCACTCCATAGATATCAAAACCCACAAAATCCTGACAACAACTGGGACCTTCCACAGAAACAGTGATGTTGACAGGCTCTGCTTAAGAAGAAATGAAAGTGATAGAGGCCTGAGATCAGTGCAGACAGCCTTTGAATGTCATATGGTATCATTCTGGCAGCACCTGCTAAACAACAGCAGCAAAAATAAATATATAAATACAGTGCTGGGAAATGAAGTGAGCAACGTTGTATGAGTTGGCAGTGAGCTCCTCAAGAAGCACTCTCTTCCTGATCATCTCCTATACAGCCCTGCAAAACAGCTGGGCTCTCTTACTCCAGAGAAGACCTGGATGGAAAGCACTCAGCATACATAAAATAGACCATGCAAGGGAATGTTGCCCGGAAGGTTGAAGAAGACAATAGAATTTACATGAAGTGCAGCCTCTCTTGGACACAAAACCATTACATCACATCATACATTGAAGGCTATATGTTTGCAATCCAGGAACAGGAGATTGCCACCAAATACCTGGTGAACAAGAGAGACAGTGATGCTCTTGTAATCCCAAGGTACAACCGCATATGTAAGCTATGTCATGTTTCTGTGGAAGACATCATGCATGTGACTAACAGCTATCTTAAAATGTCATCATGGTACTACTTCCCTATGTGACATGATGTTGTCACTAAAACAATTTACAATGCCATCCACAAAAAAGGCTGTCCTGAAATAAACTTAGAAAATCCCTCTATTATGGAATACATTCATAAACACTAACTCAAGGAATACTGGTGGAATATTCTCATCAAAACTTCTATCAAATGTAAACATAACAGGCCAGATATTGTTATTTGGGACAGAGGGGCAAAGATATGTACTGTCATAGAGGTCAGCTGCCCTGCAGATATAAATATCTATTTGAAAATCAAAGAAAAAGAGCATATCAATGGACAACTGCTTTGAAACCTCCAGCTTCTATATCCAGACTATGAATTCATATTCATACCAATAATAATTGGAGCACTAGGTTTTGTTAGTAAATGCTTAAAAGAGAATCTGGGTAAACTGAGATTTTCAGAAACAGAAATTGACAGGCTAATTCTGTGTTAACTACATCCCAAAGATGGAACCTTGTATCTTTATTGAAAACTGGCTCCATCCTCAGTGGAAGATTTATAATAATTAAAAAATACATTCATACATACATAGCTATGAGTCTCTGGCTTGGCTTCCAGCACCATATCCCTAACCATATGCCTTCCAATGAAACAGAAGTTCAAATTTCTTCTTTCACTATCTACACTATTTTGTCTAAATTCACCATTTCATTTTTCTATAATTTCCATTTTTACCCCCTACCTGCTCCAGAATTATTCACCTATTCCTCTTTGTCCTCCTTACTCTTTACCCCCACAGCCCCACCAGTTGACCAAATTTCCATGTGCAAAGCATTGATCACCTGAGACGCAAGACACTACTTGTAATGGAACCACAGCCTCCATACAGACGCAAAGTGGACTTTTAAAGCACACAGCCATATTTCTACCACATGTGCTACAGCTTGGGCATCCAAGTGATATGAAATCAAATCTCTAAAGGTTGATTTGATAAAGTGTTTCATATCCTCATGAATGATAAAACAACTCACAATGTTATATATTTTACTAAGTAAACTGAATGTATCTTTTCAAACTAAAATAAGCTTTACATTTACAAACAAAAAAAATAACTATCATTTCTATTTATTTTCTATTTTGTTGTACTTAAGATAAACCAAATATAAATCCAAAATACAACATTCGAATATCATAACCAGGCAGCATAATAATAATAATAATTGTATTCCATCTATGACACTAACCTCTGAATATTTGATGAGACTTTCTAGAAAGTAAAGATAATATTTTTTTTCTTCTCATAGGTTTTTATTTGATTTAAAATATTTATATTGATAATCAATATCCTTGGTACTTACATAAGTAAACATTAGTCTTGGTAATTTTTTTTTTATTTTAGAAAATGGAAACATTTGGGAACAAGCAAAAAACTTTGGATACAATCATATATAATCATATGTATGTGTGTGTGTGTGTGTGTGTGTGTGTGTGTGTGTGTGTGTGTGTATCAGTCTAGTTTCATTAATGAGAAGAAAGTTTTCTTGTCTGAAGTAATAACATACAAATATATATCTGAAAAATATTTCAAAATGTTGTTCTGTACAATAGGTCTTTCATGAAAGTTGTCCAAGTATCTTCAAAGTTTAGCTATCATTATAGTGTATTTCAACATGATCTCATTTCATAATCTGATGATCTTCCTTAGCCGGCCCAAATAATAATATTAATGACATAAATCACACCGTTGAGGCTTCACATCAAATTAACTGCATGCTAGATGAGACATCGAGATAATGCAACTAAACAACAGGCCTGTTTGCAAATCAAAGACATATCTGTAGATAAATATCTGAAGCCATGTTAGTTCAAAAGAAACTTTCTATTATGTAATAAAGACTGAGAATTTCAGAAGAGATCAATTTTGTGACATCACATCATCTTCTAACATCATACAAATAGATTCAGAGAGAACTTTGTTCATGAGATGTTGTAGTCAATGTCTGTCAAGAAAATTCATACATTCATATATCAGTTTCATTTTTTTTTTTTTTTATATATATATATTTTTACTTCATTGATTCAAGGCAGCAAGCTTGCAGAATCATTACCTAGCAGGATAAAACGCTTAGCAGCATCCTTCTAGCTTTATGGTCTGAGTTCAAATGCTGCAAAGGTTGACATTGCCTTTCATTCTCTTGGAGTCAATGTAATCGACTGAGCCCTCCCCAAAAATTTTAGACCTTGTGCCTATAGTGGAAAGGGTTATATACACTGTTCACTATTACTGTAAAACATAGAAGACACTGTTGTAGTGAAGTTAAATAATTGAGAAATTACATTAAGAACCTTATTTTATATCTGTGACTTCATTTTTAACAACTTTCGTCTGCTATCTTAGCCTCATCTTTAGGATATGAAGTGATGTTGGTTTCTGTACTACGACATTTCACAGTGGGTAGCTTTCATTTATGTAGGCTTCATGACAGAATTTTGTTTTAATAGAGTTTACAGTCCATTACATTTTCATGTCATCAGCTACATATTTTGTCCACCAGTACCTTGTCAGTGCTATAGTAAAGTTCTGTTAATTGATATCCAATAATCTGGCACACTTGAATGTTCAACTCATGTTTTGTGCTTCAACCATTTTTGCTCTTTGTACCATTTATCTTCTGACATCACAACATTGGGTTTTTGGGGGTTCTTTTGTTATTGTTTTTATTTGGATCTGTAGGGGGTTCGAGGCGGCCAAGGCTTTCCAAGCTCTCTATATCAGGGAGATTGGTGCTATTAGTGCTTATCATGGACATTTACAGGTCAACATCTACAAGAAAATCATGAGCAGGGAAGGAATTCCAGGGATCTGACATTTCAGGAAGAGAGGATTGGGCTTAGGATTAGTGGCTTTGAACACAAAGAGGAGAAGATATGAGAGGACTGAACAGAATAGCCAGCACCTAAGTATTTAGTATGTGCCTTTATCTATTGGCAACCCATAAATGAAAATGCCTTCTAACATTAATAAGTGTAGCAAATTCGAGAAAGATGTGGAAATTAAGCATGTATCTCTTGCATTGAATCCATATATAGAATAATATGTAATTTGAAAAGAAGAGAAAACCAGAATGCTGTTGTGCATGAATACAACATCGGTTTTCGAAGAATATAGGACATTAAGAAACAAAAGAACAAGTTAATGCAATTTCTGGCTGGTTCAGAGACAGGTGAAGGTGCTGATATGTAGCAAGCATTAAAATAAATCTAGATTTTCAGAATTATATGCAGTGTTATATAAATGTTTTGAATAAAGTAATCCAAGAATATGCTGATTTCAAAGTCAATGGCAATTGGAAATACTGAGTGTTTAATAATAGAGGTTCAAACTGCCTGAAGCCACTTATGGTTCTATGATACAAGCTTGTTTTAAAGTGAACTAAATTTAAATCTTCCATCAAAATTTCATGTTATGTTCCAAATGCCAGTAAAATAATGACAAAGTTATTTTACAAAAATTTTCCATTATTTTCAAAATTAATTGTAACAAAAGCAGCAGAATTCAACAGAAATATGTATGTAGTTATGTATATATGTATGTATATATGTATGTATGTATGTATTTATGTATATAAAGACAAATAAATACATATACATGTATACATACATATATATATATATATATCATACAAGATGTTGAATACAAAGGGCATGGCATGTATGTGAATAGTCACACACACGCATACACATTCCATCCCATCTATATTCAACATTCTATTCTATTCATAAGCTGACAGACATCCTTTAAATAGGTATGTAGTATCAGAATATGTAAGAGTTATTGTATATAAAGATGATTCTAATTAAAGTAATTCTAAAGAAACAAATTACGTCTGTTCTAGAAGATTAGCAAACTTTTGTGCTTAGTATATTGCAGACTTTCACTGACTAATCAAATTATAACTTTATGTTGTTGACTAATATTTGAATTCCGCAACTGACTTTGAATCTTACTATTGTTTAATTTTAAAATTCTATTAGAAGACCTTACTGGTGTTCTACTAGCTACTAACATTCCCCCTTTTAAATTCTTTCATCGAATATTATTTTTATAACATGCTTTACAGCATTTTAGTGGATAATGCTGCCTGATAAACTGTTATAATCCTTTTAATGTTGGATTGTTATAACGCCCACTTCAGTATACAGTATACTTGGTAAAACCACTAAGACACAACTGTCTCTGAGTGCTGACTATGTACTCTGGTACTTCACATACTCTGGTACTTCACATACTCTGGTACTTCACTTATAGTGACTAGGTTATTCCATTCATCACATGGGAGGAGTGTACCATTATTACTAATTCCCTACAACATCTCCCCTTATGAGTTTTTCGTAGGAAGTGCCATTTTATTTAGCAATATTTTTTTTTTATTCACCCCACCTCCCTTTTTTGATTTTTTTTTTTTTTGATACAATTTAATATTTTTTGTGCTTGACATCTGTTTTCAGGAATTCTGTATGTTTTCTTTTCTTCTTACTTGTCTGCCAGGGTGGCACTGGTACTGCAGTGGCGTTGGTACTTGGAACATATCATACAAAATTTCCATCACTTCCTCCAACTACTTTGGTTCGTTTTCCACAAATCTCATTTTCAGCTGGATCCTGTGTCTCTTTTGTATACCTTTTCTACTTTTTACCCAACACATCATTTTACCTATGCATTTGGTAATTACACCATCTTCCCAATTCTGCTTTCTATTCTTGTATACTTTCATATACATCTTTCCACCAACTTTAAAGAATCTTGCTATGTCTTCCCTGGTACTTTATCTTTTTTTTGCCAGGCAGCAATTTATCAAAGACTTCTAACGTGTGTTGAACAATGAGCTTTTTTCACTGAAAATTTTACACAATATATCTACTGTGTCAATAAAGTTTATGTCCAAAGGTTTTCTTGGGAATACATAATTACTGTATCATTCATGTTCTATTTCCACCAGTTTTCTCAAGATTAAGCATGTTTTCATCTTGTTGTCCCAATCTTTACATTCTTTCTCGAAGTTTTGCTCATATTTTCTGTAGTATGCTTTGAAGGTAACTGCTTCATCTGGTTCGTATTTGAACTCTGTTATGACATTTGCAACATAGTCTGGCGAGAACACTTATTCTGACTTTCCTGACAACTTCAGTAGTTTTAGCATTTGTTGTAGCTTCTGTTGTTCTTTAAGTTGTATCTGCTGTTGTTGTTGTTGATGGTGGTGGTGGTGTTGTTGCTTCAGCTGTTGTTCTTGCAGTTGTAGATACTGCTGTTGCTGTTGCTATTTTTGTGACTCAAGCAAACCAGCCAACAAATTTTCTATAATTTTATGATATTTGTTTTGTAAAATTCACACAGCAAAAGCTTCTTTGAGTTTCTTAATTCCTCATAAGTTGTTAAAATCCATGTTGAGTTTATTAATTCCTTGCGAGTTGTTTAAATCCTCGTTGCCACTATTATATTTTTTAAATGTTGGATTATTATAACGCCCACTTTGGTATACAGTATACTTAGTGAAACTATTAAGACACACAGCTATCTCTGACCACCTACTACGTACTCTGGTACTTCACATACTTCTCTTTATTTATAGTGACTAGGTTATTTCATTTGTCACGTGGGAGGGGGTGTACCGTTATTACTAATTCCTTACAACATCAACATCACTATCTCTTAGCTTATCTACAGTGGCTTGTGTCTTTAAATATATTGATTTGGAGCTATTGTTAGAACAATTATAATCAACTGTTAAAAATATAAAGGAAAGTTTCAAAATTGATGGATTGAGTAAATGAGGAGATTGTGACATATTGCCTCCTAATCTTGGATTTGGATTATCTGTAAAAGTAAAGCGACCAAGGTTTATCTCTTATCTTTTGCTTGTTGCAGTCATTAGACTATGGCCATGCTGGTGCAGTGCCTTAAGGAATTTTAGTCAAACTAATTAACCCCAGTACATTTTTTGTTTTTGTTTTTTTTAAGCCTACTACTTATTCTATAGGTATCTTTTGTCAAACTGCAAAGTTACGGTAATGTAAACACACCAGCACCAGTGGTCAAGTGGTGGTGGGACACACACACACACACACACACACACACACACACACACACACACACACACACACACACACACACACACACACATGCACACAATGGGCATCTCTCAGTTTCCATCAACCAAATCCACTCACAAGGCTTTGGCGCCACACAGTGGGACTGAACCTGGAGCTATATTGTTACGAAACAAACTCTTTATCATACAGCTAAGGTTATTATAGAACCTTGCAATTGAAATGTTCTGTGAAGCAAAATGATTTTGGTAACAGAAATGCCACTGGTTACAGAGATAGAGACAGGTATTGTTAAGGTGCTGGAGAGTAGGTTATTATGTTATAGGAGACACTGGTGAGAACATTCATATGTTATGACGGAGAAAGACACAAGAGTATTATTATAGTAGATATTAAGTAAGTTAGTCTTTATATTATGAGAGTAATGTATTGTATGATAGGAAAGAGGCTTATAATGTTTTAGGACGGTTTTCTATGTGAAACAAAAACAAAAGTGTCTTAAAAAAAAAAAAAAATTCACCTTCTTCAATTGCAATATACATATGTGACAGCCTGCAAAGGGTCTAGACCAGGGGTTCTCAACTGTTTGTTTTATCTAGGGATCCCTTTGATTACTCTTTTATTCTGGTAGATCTCCATAGCCATTCAATGCTTAAAAATCAATTTTATAGAAACTTCTTTCAAAATTCCTATTTTGTTTTTCACACGTCAACTTGTGCAGGTTGAACTATGTAAGACAGAGAAAAAAACCTAGCTGTTTCTTGTAATACATACCAATACATAGGTCTAATGCAAAATTTTTTAGGGCCCTTAAAATATTGTGGACACCCAATTTACTATTTTGTTATGTGAACCCGCAAAAATTCTATATGGACCCCAGCTGAGAATTACTGGTCAAGACATATCCATCTCCCTTGAATAGTTAATATAAGGAATCCCTCATATCTTCTACACTTCTTTTCCTCCTCCTCTCTTTCCTCATTTACCTCCTCCTCTCTTTCCTCATTTACCTCCTCCTCTCTTTCCTCATTTACCTCCTCCTCTCTTTCCTCATTTACCTCCTCCTTATCATTTTAACATCTACTTTCTCAAGCTTGTATGGCTTGGTTGGTCAGTTTTCATTCAGGCAGATTTTCTACAGCTGGATGTCCTTTCTGTCACCAGCCATATTTGTTTTGAAGTAAGATAATATATATCCCCATGGCTAGATATGAAAGAGATTTGAACGAATCTCTCTGCCTGTATGATGGTGATTCTCATTTATAACTATCACATAATGTCCAGACAAAGAGGCACACACACACACACACACACACACACACACACACACACACACACACACGCACACACACATGCACACACACGTGCACATGTATGCATGCATGCATACACATGCACACAGACACACACACACATGCATGCACATACACATATATGTATGGCGGCTTGACTTACAAAGGTGTAAGATGATTCCCACGAGGGTTCTTGGCTTTTCCAACACCTTAGCCTCACCATTGACTGCAGTAGCGCCTGCCACAAGCATGTTCGCTTACTTCAGTAGGTTCTGTTGAACCTTGTGGTGTGTGACCAATTGAGGCACTTGATTTTGAATTAATGTTTCTTTTTTCCCTTTTGGTTTCTTTTACAGTTTTTCTTTTTTTCTTTTTCTTTCTTTTTCTTTCTTTGTTCCTCTTTTTCCATTTTTATTTTCGGATATTACATAATAATCATAATTTACATTGTAATTAAGAATTTATCTGAAAAAACAAATCAACACAACAAATATCTGTTAATGATAATTTATATATATATATAATAGGCGCAGGAGTGGCTGTGTGATAAGTAACTTGCTTACCAACCACATGGTTCCGGGTTCATTCCCACTGCATGGCACCTTGGGCAAGTGTCTTCTACTATAGACTTGGGCCAACCAAAGCCTTTTGAGTAGATTTGTTAGAGAGAAACTGAAAGAAACCTGTCGTATATATGTATATATATATATATATATCATCATCATCATCATCATCGTTTAATGTCCGCTTTCCATGCTAGCATGGGTTGGACCATTTGACTGAGGACTGGTGAAACCGGATGGCAACACCAGGCTCCAGTCTGATTTGGCAGAGTTTCTACAGCTGGATGCCCTTCCTAACGCCAACCACTCAGAGAGTGTAGTGGGTGCTTTTACGTGTCACCCGCACGAAAACGGCCACGCTCGAAATGGTGTCTTTTATGTGCCACCCGCACAAGCCAGTCCAGGGGCACTGGCAACGATCTCGCTCGAAAATCCTATGGGAGCCAGTCAGGCGGTACTGGCAACGGCCACGCTCAAAATGGTGCATCTCATGTGCCACCCGCACAAGAACCAGTCCAGGGGCACTGGCAACGATCTTACTTGGCTTGCCGGGTCTTCTCACGCACAGCACATTGCCAAAGGTCTCAGTCAGTAGTCATCGCCTCGGTGAGGCCCAATGTACGAAGGTCTTGTCTCACCACCTCAGCCCAGGTCTTCCTGGGCCTACCTCTTCCACGGGTTCCCTCAACTGTTAGGGTGTGGCACTTTTTCACGCAGCTATCCTCATCCATTCTCACCACATGTCCATACCAGCGCAATCGTCTCTCTTGCACGCCACAACTGATGCTTCTAATGTTCAGCTTTTCTCTCAAGATACTTACACTCTGACAGGTATTCACATTGACATTACACATCCAATGGAGCATACTGGCTTCATTCCTTGCGAGCTTACGTATGTCCTCAGCAGTTACAGCCCATGTTTCACTGCCATGTAGCATGGTTGTTCGTACGCATGCGTCATACAGTCTGCCTTTTACTCTGAGTGAGAGTCCCTTTGTCGCCAGCAGGGGTAAGAGCTCTCTAAACTTTGCCCAGGCTATTCTTATTCTAGTAGCTACACTTTCAGCGCACCCACCCCCACTACTAACTTGGTCGCCCAGATAGCGGAAGCTATCGACTACCTCTAGTTTTTCACCCTGGAATGAGATAGAAGTTGTTTCCTGTTTGTTTACAGTTTTTATTGCACCTGAACATCTGCCACAAACAAAAACTAACTCGCTAGTTAACCTGCCTTTGATGTTGCTGCACCTCTTATGTGTCCATAGCTTGCACCGGGTACATCTTATAGAGTTACTACCTACTCCTTTTCTACATACTGAGCAGGGCCATCTACCTGAAGGGGTTTGTGTTTTATCTACCTTCCTACTTATTAGGATTTTGGTTTTAGCTAGGTTGACTCTAAGGCCCTTCAATTCTAGACCTTGCTTCCACACCTGAAACTTCTCCTCTAGTTCTGATAGTGACTCCGCAATTAGGGCAAGGTCATCAGCATAGAGGAGCTCCCAGGGGCAACCTGTCTTGAACTCCTCTGTGATTGCCTGGAGGACTATGGTAAATAAGAGGGGGCTGAGGACGGAACCTTGGTGGACCCCTACCTCTACCCGGAATTCATTGCTGTACTCATTTCCAACCCTCACCTTACTGGCAGCATCTCTGTACATGGCTCGCACAGCTCTCACTAACCATTCTTCTATCCCAAGTTTCCTCATTGACCACCAGATAAGGGATCGGGGGACCCTGTCAAAGGCTTTCTCCATGTCAACGAAAGCCAGGTACAGAGGTTTATCCTTAGCTAGGTATTTCTCCTGCAACTGTCTCACTAGAAATAAGGCATCAGTAGTGCTTTTACCTGGCACGAACCCAAACTGCATCTCATCTAAATTGATTCGCTCCCTAATTAGTTGGGCTATGACCCTCTCTGTAACTTTCATAACCTGATCTAACAGCTTGATGCCTCTGTAATTATTTGTATCTAAAGCGTCACCTTTACCTTTGTAGCAGTTGACTATGATGCTGCTACACCAGTCATTGGGTATGACTCCTTCGTGTATCACCTGGTTCGTAATACGGGTGACTAGGCTATAGCCAACACTGCCAGATATTTTGAGCATCTCTGCAGTGATTCCTGATGGGCCGGGGGCTTTCCCGGTCTTCATACTCTTAATTGCTTTATCTACCCTGGTACTATCAACTCGGATAGCTGGTCCCTCTATTGGGTCGACATACGGCAGGCTCTCTTTCTCCCATTCATTCTCTTTATTAAGCAATCTATCGTAGTGGCATCTCCAGACCTCTTTCTTTGCATCCTCATTTAATGCAAGCGTACCATCATCCATGCGAACACATTTCTCTCCTACAACATTACTATTCTCTCTCCTACACTGTCTTGCAACACGAAATACCTCGAGTCTTTGGTCCTCATGGCGCAGAACATTGGCAAATCTTTCCTTATCTGCTTCCCCTCTGGCTAAATAAACCTGTCGCCTAGCCTCCCTTCTGGCACATTGGTACAATTCCCTGCTACCACCGTTCTTCCAGTCCTTCCAAGCCTGTTATATATATATATATATATATATATATATATATATGTATATGTATATATGTATATATATATATATATATATATATATATATATATATATATATATATATATATATATATATACATATATATATATATATATGTATATGTATATATATATATATATATATATATATATATATATATATATATATATATATATGAATATGTATATGTATGTGTGTGTTTGTCCCCCCAACATCGCTTGACAACTGATGGTGGTATGTTTACGTCCCCGTAATCTAGCGGTTCAGCAAAAGAGACCGATAGAATAAGTACTCGGCATCCAAAGAATAAGTCCTGGGGTCGATTTACTCGACTAAAGGTGTTGCTCCAGCATGGCCACAGTCAAATGACTGAAACAGGTAAAAGAGTAAAAAAAGAGAGTATATATGCAGTGAACAGCTATAGAATAGCTAAGCAGATTTGCAGATTCAGATTCAAAATCCTGAATCAACATTTTTCAACATTGTCAAGCAAATCTTGAACCTATTATTTTCTCATCTGTGCACTTAGAGATTAATCTGAATAAGCTGACCTCCTGATCTCTCTTGGGGCATTCTGCAGTCAACTGTGGTAATACTGGAAAAAAAATCTATTGTTCTCAGTTGACCTACTTTAATTACTAAGTATATGAATATAGATCCAAATATTCTCTTTAATAAATTCAGTGCCAACCAAGAGCATAGCCTGTCACATTTGAGAATAGAATTATCATTCTTTCTAATTATAAAGTCAACTATTACTAGGTCTTTCTTTGTAGCAGTCACGGAGAAACTACTAATACACAATGAACTATGGATCCACAGAAAATATTTTGCTGCAACAAGTAACTTGTGTACACACAACGATGCGACAACATCGTTAATTTTATATTGTAATTACTAATATTATAATCAACTCTTTATATACAGCCATATTAATCAATCAAGCAACTATCATTCATCAGCCATTTCTGATCGGCATTATCACATAAAAACTACAGTGGAGTGGAGTGAAAGCATTTGAAGAGGCCAGGATGATGCAAGCAGGGCTCAAGAGATATTTAAGGAAAAATGTAAAGACTGAGAAGGTGAATAACAAGGACCTTTTTTGTGTGCACAGTCTGTGACAGACCATGTCTGTCCTTGGCTGGCCTCAAATCTCACCTGCGAACCCATGGAAAACAAACCTCATCCAGCTATTCTGATTATATGTCTGTGCACACGTTTGAATGTGATGTGTGCCAGAGGGTTTGCAAATCCAATGGGGGTCTTAAAAGACATGTTAGGATCCACAATGAGCAGAACTTACTTGCAGGTATTGGTAGTGCAAATCAGAGGTGCAATCTGTGTGGGTGTTTTTTCAAAACACTGTCTGGTTTAAAAAGCCACATCAGACGCCATGAAAGGGCTAAGGTGTAGGTGCAGGAGGTGGTCAAACTCTGTTTAAGGAGTAGACAACCACCATATATATATATATATATATATATATATATATATATATATATATAAAGCAGTTGTATACTGTCAACTTTATGTGACAGTCCGAATAAGGGAATCATACTGCTGCTATTTAGTCCTAGGAAGCTGGACCGCTTCCTGTCGGCCTTGACACATTTCTTGTGTCCTTATGTTTCTGAGGGGGAGTCAAGGACCTCCACCCAGCCTAGCCTGCATTCAGGGAGATGTTTCTGAGTCTTTGCTTGTCATCAGCCTGAGGTAGCATGACCAGCTGGCTGAAGATGCCTGTCAACCTCTCTGTGAGATTTCTAATTAGATCATTTCTAATTTTTGTAATCAGTGAATGTGTTTTCACTAGAAATATATATATTTGTGAGAGGTTGTGAGAGGTTTAGGTTTTTCAGAGGTACAGCCCCCTAAAAATCCCCTGCGTATTATACTCAAGGGTGGACTATACTCGAGGATTTACGGTATATATATATATATATATATATATATATATATATATATATATATATATATATATATATATATATGGATAGATATATGTATATATATGTATATGCAATTGGCCTTTTTTCAATATCTGTCTACCAAATCCATTCACATGTCTTTCGCTAGTCAGAGGCTGTAGTAGAAGACACTTGCTCAAGGTGTCACATGGTGGTACTGAATTAGAATCGAGATGCAAACTTCTTGACCATACAACCATGACTGTGTCTATTATGAAACAAGGTCATGAAACAGTATATATTATTACGAAATAATGAAGGCAGTGAGCTGGCAGAACTGCCAGCTCTTTGGATGAAATGCTTAGAAGAATTTTCTCAGTCTTTATGTTCTGAGTTCAAATTCCACTGAGATCAACTTTGTATTTCATCATTTCATGATCCATAAAATAAATACCAATCAAGTACTGAGGTCGATTACATCAACCAACTCCCTCTCCTGCCATTTCCATCCTTTTATTATTATTATGAAGCAACAAATATTTTATGTATTACCAATTTAAGTTTTGAATTTCTTACTTAAGGATTTCAGGTGTAGTCACAGTCTGATAGCCATCTATCAAAGTTCATGAAAGATAGTTCTACAGTTTCATGCTGAACAGCCTGCACAACTATTTGCTTATAGCGATCAAATGTATGTACTCTATATTAACTCACTCCCTCCATCAAATTACCTGAACAAATGCATAATGTACCACAGATCAGGTGTTGAAGTGATCATAGAGCAATGTGAAGTGTTTTGTTCAAGAGTACATCGCACCATCCCAGCCATGAATTGAAACCATGATCTTGCAATCAAGTGTGTAACACCCAAACCACAGGGCCATGCATCCTCACAATCTATAATGATCATAACAAGCAATCAGCTCCTGCCATGCAAACAAGTGGCAAATCCACTTCTAATGAAAAACAGTTCCTTCAATGCAGATTAATAGATAAATGGAAAATCAATAGATAAACCAATAGATTAAAACAAAATCGATAGATGAAACAAGATTATTGATTACTAACTTAATCACTTGGCCACACATTTTGAGGGAGGGAAAAATTGATCATATGAAACTCTGTGCTGGGTTGGAACTATTAAGAGAAACAGCTTTAGTTTGACTTTCTATCTAAAATCAGTGAAATAAGCATGAATAATACTCCAGGACAGGTTGGTATAGTGTTACTAATTTCTGAGTTTTATGCACTTTTCATAAGTTTGAAAATGAGCTTTAGGTTAAAAACGTAAATGTGATTGTTGTTGTTGATTAGCCCTGACACATATCTGATCAAATGGAGGCACATGGAATGGTGGTTAGGGTATTGGACTCATGATCGTAAGATTCTGGTTTCAATCTCTGGATCAGGTGATGCATTGTGTTCTTAAACAAAACACTTCATTTCATGTTGCACCGGTCCACTGAGTAATCCTGTGATGGGCTAGCGTCCCATCCAGGAAAGAATATATACACTAGAGAAACAGGGAAACTGGCCCTAAGCTCCTTAGGGACTAATGTAGACTAACACCATCTCTGATCAAGCAAAACCATGATCAAATGCATTCCAGACATGATCAATCTGTGATATTGCATAACTAGGACTATTTTAATTATTTACATTATTTACATTTGACAGATATTTGTCCTCATCTTGTTTGTTGTTAACGCAACGTTTCGGCTGATATGCCCTCCAGCTTTCATCAGGTGTCTTGGGGAAATTTCAAACTTGGGTTCTCATTCCTAAGGTATTTTTCGATGTTGTTGTTGTTTTTATTATTATTATTATTATTATTATTATTATTATTATTATTCAGTAGTTTTATTTTTATAACGTGCTTTCACTTCACTACCGAGCGCAGCTCTGTGCGCCTTGGGTATGTGCTGTGGTTTGCTGTGGTGCTCTTATGTTTACTGTATTGAAAGTGTTTTGCGTAGAATGTGTGCAGTACCCAGTAGTGCAATTTTCTGTATGTTATATATATTTGTAAGTCCTGGTGTTTTTGTTATGTATTTGTCTGAATATTTTTTTATTATACCTAAGGCACCTACTATGATAGGAATTGTTTCTGTTTTTAGATTCCACATTCGAGTTATCTCTATTTCCAGGTCTTTGTATTTTGAAAGTTTTTCCATTTCTTTTAGAGAAACGTTGTCATCTGCTGGTATTGATACATCAATTAGAAAGCATTTTTTTTCTTCATGATCTTTGACAACTATATCTGGTCTATTTGCCTTAATTTCTCTATCTGTGTGTATTGGCATATCCCAGAGTATGGTTGCTTTCTCGTTTTCTGTGACCTTTTCTGGCGTGTGTTTATACCATCTTTTTTCTGTTGCTATTCCATAATGTTGGCATAGCTTCCAGTGTATATAGGTCCCAGCTCTGTCGTGTCTGTGAATATATTCCTTCTTAGCCAGGACTGGGCAGCCAGAGATAATATGATTTATTGTTTCTTGTCGATCTCCACATATTCTACAGTTACTTGTTATATTTCTTTTCATTATGTGTTTTTGGTAATTTCTGGTGGGGAGGCTTTGGTCTTGTGCAGCAATTAAAAATCCTTCAGTCTCTGCTTTGAGTCCTGAGCTTCTCAGCCATTGCTGGGATTTTTCTCTGTCTATTTCTTTCGCATTTAGTTTAGCCCAGTATTTACCATGTAGGGGCTTTTCTTGCCATCGTTTTATCATGGTCTGTTGCTGTTCTAGTTTTAGTTTTATTATTATTATTATTATTATTATTACTATTATTATTATTATTATTATTACTATTATTATTATTATTATTATTATTATTATTATAATTATTATTATTATTATTATTACTATTATTATTATTATTATTATTATTATTATTATTATTATTATTATTATTATTATTATTCAGGTCACTGCCTGGAATTGAACACGGAATCTTGGGGTTAGTAGCCTGCGCTCTTAACCACTAGAGTATATTTAGCTGCTGTTTTTATCAAGCAAGCAACCACTGAAAAATACTATCATTAGCTTGGAGAGATGATTGTGTGGCTTGCATAATTAGAGGTTAATTGGTTATTCTCATCAGAGGCAAGCATGGTTGTGAGTTTAAGAAGTTTGCTTTGCAACCATGTGGTTTCAAGTTCAGTCCCATTGTACAGCACCTTGGACAAGTGTCTTCTACTATAGTCCTGAGCCAACCAAAAGTACCTTGTGGCTGGATTTGGTAGACAGAAACTGTATGGAAGCCAATTGCGAATGTGCGTCTGTGTGTGTGTACATGCATGTGCATGCACATGCACATACGTGCATGTGTATCTTTGTATTTGTAGTTGTTCATTCTGCTGTTTAATAACCAGTGTTGGTTTGTTTACATCCCTGTAACTTAGAAGTTACAGTTCAGTTATGGGGATCGATAAAATGGGTACCTGACTTTAAAAAATAGGCAAAGTACAAGAGTCAATTCATTCAGCTAAGCCCTTCAAAGCAGGGCTCCATTGTGACTGCAATCCAATGGTAGAAATGAGGAAAAGATGGAAGATAAATGTACCAAACACATGGTTCCGGGTTCAGTTCCACTGCATGGCACCTTGGGAAAGTGTCTTCTACTATAGCCTTGGGCTGACCAAAGCCTTGTGAGTGGATTTGGTAGACGGAAACTGAAAGAAGCCCGTCGTATATATGATATGTATTTATATATATGTATGTGTGTTTGTGTGTCTGTGTTTGTTCCCCCACCATCGCTTGACAACTGATGCTGGTGTGTTTACGTCCCCATAACTTAGTGGTTCGGCAAAAAGAGACCGATAGAATAAGTACTAGGCTTACAAAGAATAAGTCCTGGGGTCGATTTTCTCGACTAAAGGCGGTGCTCCAGCATGGCTGCAGGCAAATGACTGAAACAAGTAAAAGAGTAAAAGAGTAAGAGTAAAGAGTTCTACCAAATATAAAAGAGCCAATGCAACCACAAAAGTACCAATTCTATCGAATGACAATTGATGGAGTTTCTTTAAATATCAAACTTGATAAAAAAAAAAATAGACTACTTTTGAATAATGGTTTCAAACTTTGGCACCAGACCAACAATTTCGGGGGAGGGTGTAAGTTGATTACATCAACCCCAGTGTTCAATTAGTACATATTTTATTGACCCTTAAAAAATAAAAGGCAAAGTCGTCCCCAGTGGAATTTGAACTCAGAATGTAAAGACAGACAAAACACTGCTAAGCATTTTGCTCAATGTGCTAATAATTCTGCCCGCTCACTGCCCTTTCTTCATTTCTAATATATTAGGAATGACTAAACCTTAACTAAGTATCTCAATTGTTTTACTGGTAACACAATAAATTCTCCTTTTGTTTATCTCTCTGTCAGTTCTATTCAATTACTAAATTTAGATATTAGATATTCGCTATCTTTGTGAACCAAAAAAAAAAAAGAAAAAGAAAAGGAAAGAAATCATTATATTTTCCTATTTTTGCAATGTACATATACATATATATATGTATATATATATAGACACATACATGCAAATACACAAGCATGCACACACACACACGTTACAGGGAATTCATTTATATGAAGTTCAAACTCACCCTTGGAAATAGTATTATTGTTTATGGAAGATACCATAGGAAAATTTAGAGGAGATGGAACTTTAAACAATCTTTATTGATCTCAGAATAAATATAATCCTGAAAATAACTATTTTATCTCTGCAATTATTATTATTGTTATATTGTTACTATTATTGTTATTGTTGTTATTATTGTTATTGTTGTTATTATTTTCTCTTTATCACAGGTTTTGTTGAAGCTCCTGGAGTCTTGCATGCATAGCAAGCTTGTTACCCGCAGTCTACAGTACTATGCTATTCATTCTTTGCGGCTATGTACTACTTTCTTGATTATTTAGGCCATGCTAAGGAGGCAAATCTTTTGTAACAGTTCTGCTGGGCACTCTAATCCATTTTCCTTTATATTTCTCTCGATACCTTCTGATACTGTTTCCAAGGACCCAACAATAATTGGCACTTTCTTCATTTTCCATAGCCGGATTATTTCATACTTAAGAGGGTTGTATTTATCTAATTTTTAACCTTCCCTCTTGAATATTTCTGGGTCAAAGTGGCATACAACATCAACTAAATAGCATGTGTGGTACACCTTCTCCACCACCACTAGGTCTAGTCTGTTATGCTCTAGCATATGATCTGTCTGGACTGGGAAATCCAAGAAGATTTTGCTAGTCTCTGACTCCAACACTCTCTGCAGTTTGTGTTCATACCATGTCTTGCCTCTCTCTCAGTTTCCAATGTAGCACTCTTGCTACCTGGTCATGTCACCACAACTTGTTATAGTTTTGGGTAAGTCTCAGGCATTCGTTTGTGATATGGGCAATGGTTTCTATTGCAGATGCTGCACAGTGGAGACAATTGCTCATTCCTAAGGTTGACCCTCCAGCTCTTGGCCAAAGCTTGGTCTTCCACTGCCAGTATAGCGCTCTTGGTCTCTATTTTAGGGTTCCTTTCATCAACCAATTCCACCTATTTTTTCCAGCAACTTCTGTTGTGGCTACATGGAATTGATTGTGTAGTCCTTTCTTGTGTAATCATCCTTCATGTCTATTATTATTATTATTATTATTATTATTATTATTATTATTATGATTATTATTATTATTATTATTATCATTATTATTCAGTAGTTTTGTTTTTATAACATGCTTTCACTTCACTACTGAGCGCAGCTCTGTGTACCTTGGGTATGTGCTGTGGTTTGCTGTAATGCTCTTATGGTTACTGTATTGAAAGTGTTTTGTGTAGGATGCGTGCAGTGCCCAGTAGTGCAATTTTCTGTATGTTTTATATATTTTGTATGTCCTAGTGTTTTTGTTATGTATTTGTCTGAATATTGTTTTTTATTATACCTAATGCGCCTACTATGATAGGAATTGTTTCTGTTTTTAGATTCCACATTCGAGCTACCTCTATTTCCAGGTCTTTGGATTTTGAAAGTTTCTCCATTTCTTTTAGAGAAACGTTGCCATCTACTAGTATTATTATTATTATTATTATTATTATTATTATTATTCAGTAGTTTTATTTTTATAACGTGCTTTCACTTCACTACCGAGCGCAGCTCTGTGCGCCTTGGGTATGTGCTGTGGTTTGCTGTGGTGCTCTTATGTTTACTGTATTGAAAGTGTTTTGCGTAGAATGTGTGCAGTACCCAGTAGTGCAATTTTCTGTATGTTATATATATTTGTAAGTCCTGGTGTTTTTGTTATGTATTTGTCTGAATATTTTTTTATTATACCTAAGGCACCTACTATGATAGGAATTGTTTCTGTTTTTAGATTCCACATTCGAGTTATCTCTATTTCCAGGTCTTTGTATTTTGAAAGTTTTTCCATTTCTTTTAGAGAAACGTTGTCATCTGCTGGTATTGAAACATCAATTAGAAGGCATTTTTTTCCTTCATGATCTTTGACAACTATATCTGGTCTATTTGCCTTAATTTCTCTATCTGTGTGTATTGGCATATCCCAGAGTATGGTTGCTTTCTCGTTTTCTGTGACCTTTTCTGGCATGTGTTTATACCATCTTTTTTCTGTTGCTGTTGCATAATGTTGGCATAGCTTCCAGTGTATATAGGTCCCAGCTCTGTCGTGTCTGTGAATATATTCCTTCTTAGCCAGGACTGGGCAGCCAGAGATAATATGATTTATTGTTTCTTGTCGATCTCCACATATTCTACAGTTACTTGTTATATTTCTTTTCATTATGTGTTTTTGGTAATTTCTGGTGGGGAGGCTTTGGTCTTGTGCAGCAATTAAAAATCCTTCAGTCTCTGCTTTGAGTCCTGAGCTTCTCAGCCATTGCTGGGATTTTTCTCTGTCTATTTCTTTCGCATTTAGTTTAGCCCAGTATTTACCATGTAGGGGCTTTTCTTGCCATCGCTTTATCATGGTCCGTTGCTGTTCTAGTTTTAGTTTGGATTTCATTTGTTTTATAGCTTTTGTTGTTTCTTCTTCTTCTTCTTCGTATTTGTTAGGTAGATTGATTTCTTGTTTGTATTTGTCAGCTTCCTTAAATACTGAAAACAGTTTTTTGTTTTGCTCGTGTTTTGTGGCTATTTGTATTAGTTTCCCTTGCTTCTGGAGTAGGTATTTTTGCAGTCCTATGGTGGTTATTTTATAATAGTTTTCTAGCTGTATAAGACCCCTGCCACCTTCTGTGCATTGTATATATAGCCTTTCTATGTCAGATTTTGGGTGGTGCATCCTATATCCTGTCATTATTTTTCTTGTTTTCCTGTCTATTTTACATAGTTCGTTTAGTGTCCAGTTAAGGATGTTGTAGCTGTAGCTTATAACTGGGACAGCTAAAGTGTTGATACCCATTATCTTGTTTTTAGCATTGAGCTCTGTTTTTAGTATTGATCTAACTCGTCTATAGTACTCTTTCTTTATTTTTTCTTTCATTTGTGTATGTTGTATCCTATCTAGTTCATTGACTCCTAAATACTTATATGGTTGGCTTTCGTCTAGTTCTCTTATTTCATTGGCTTTATCTAGTGTTATATTGCTACTTTTAACTAATTTTCCTCTTTTCAGGGTTGCTTTGGCACATTTTTCTAATCCGAATTTCATTTCTATTTCCTTGGTAAAGCCGTGTACTGTCTGTAGTAGTGTTTCTAGCTCTTTGTCGTTTTTTGCATATAATTTTAGGTCATCCATATATAGAAGGTGGCTGACTGTTTTTCCATATAATTTTAGGTCATCCATATATAGATATAATTTTAGGTCATCCATATATAGATTATTATTATTATTATTATCATTATCATTATTATTATTATTATTATTATTATTATTATTATTATTATTATTATCATTATCATTATTATTATTATTATTATTATTATTATTATTATTATTATCATTATCATCATCATCATCATTATTATTATCATTATTGAGTGAGAGAGCAGTGCATGCCATCAAAGTGACACTAGGGTAAAATATACGAAGCCCAGTGTACCTGTCTGATTACATTACACCAGGCACATGCTTCACGACCATATGTGCATGACATGGTTATCTCATTTCAAGATAGACAGCACATGATTTTGCAGGTGGGGTCCAGTTAGAATTTTCTTCAGGACAAGTAAACTATCCTGCTCAAAAGGTTCCTGAATAAGGGTTGTTTAAGGATGTTGTACGAAACACCCACGTTTCAAGAGGAGAATTATTCAAACCCCACAGAATTCCTCTCGACACGTGGCTATCATGCTTCCCCACTACTCCTGCTTGAGATCAGAGGTGCACATATCATCAGCCACCAAGAGACATGCTCAACTGGTTAAATAACTGACAAGCAAATCTGTGGTACTAAGCCTCTTGAAACTAATCAACAGCAGCATTCGTCCTATTTTTGGGACTGCAATATTAGCTTATTATTATTATTATTATAGTGGTCTGGCAGAATCATTACCATGCCTGAGAAACATGCTTTGCAACATTTTGTCTGTCTTAACATTCTAAGTTCAAATTCTACCAAAGTCAGCTTTGCCTTTCATCCTACAGGGGTCAATAAAATAAGTACCAGTCAAATACTGAGGTTGATGTAATCAGCTAACCCCTTCCCACAAGATTTCAGGACTTGTGTCTATAATAGGAAGGATTATTTTCTTTCTTTTTCTTCAACTGATTTCTTTTCTTTTGCAAACTTGTCAATATATTAGAAAATAAAAACAGATACATGCACTCATCATATATATATATATATATATATATATATATATATATATATATATATATATATATATATATCATCATCATCATCATCACCATCGTTTAACGTCTGCTTTCCATGCTAGCATGGGTTGGACGATTTGACTGAGGACTGGTGAAACCGGATGGCAACACCAGGCTCCAATCTAATTTGGCAGAGTTTCTACAGCTGGATGCCCTTCCTAACGCCAACCACTCAGAGAGTGTAGTGGGTGCTTTTACGTGTCACCCGCACGAAAACGGCCACGCTCGAAATGGTGTCTTTTATGTGCCACCCGCACAAGCCAGTCCAGGGGCACTGGCAACGATCTCACTCGAAAATCCTACGGGAGCCAGTCAGGCGGTACTGGCAACGGCCACACTCAAAATGGTGCATCTCATGTGCCACCCGCACAAGAGCCAGTCCAGGGGCACTGGCAACGATCTTACTTGGCTTGCCGGGTCTTCTCACGCACAGCACATTTCCAAAGGTCTCGGTCAGTAGTCATCGCCTCGGTGAGGCCCAATGTACGAAGGTCTTGCCTCACCACCTCAGCCCAGGTCTTCCTGGGCCTACCTCTTCCACGGGTTCCCTCAACTGTTAGGGTGTGGCACTTTTTCACGCAGCTATCCTCATCCATTCTCACCACATGTCCATACCAGCGCAATCGTCTCTCTTGCACACCACAACTGATGCTTCTAATGTTCAGCTTTTCTCTCAAGATACTTACACTCTGACGGGTATTCACATTGACATTACACATCCAACGGAGCATACTGGCTTCATTCCTTGCGAGCTTACGTATGTCCTCAGCAGGTGTGTGTGAATGTATATATGACATCTATGTTTCAATCTACTTGGCTTTCATCAATGAGATGTAGCTAAAATAGGCAGCTCTGAATGAACTTATAAAGTGGTAGCTTTATATATAATTCAGTCAATTCGTTGACTGATTTGTGCTAGTAAATCACCTGACGAAGGTAAATAATAAAGTGTCAGAGCTAAGTAGTGTGTAAGTATGAGCAGAATTAGGTATATATATATATATAAGTATGTATGTATATATGTATATATATATATATATATTGTGTAAAGGACCGTAGGTAAGACCAAAACAATGTGAAGTAAATGCAAGGTAAATCACAAGAAAACAAATATGTGAATTAATGTAAACTTACCTACATATTTGTTTTCTTGTGACTTACTTTGCATTTACTTCACATTGATTTGGCCTCACCCATGATCCTTTATACAATATATTCTACACAATGCTTCATAGTAATTATTCCATTATAGATATATGTATGTATGTATGTATGTATGTATGTATGTATGTTATGTATGTATGTATGTGTGTGTGTGTATGTATGTATGCTTGTATGTGTGTATATATAAATATAATACATGACAGTTTATATGTGTCCACACATATAAATATTGAAATTTGTGTATGTGTGTTAAATGATTAGCTGAAATAAAAACAAGTCAGTAAGCAAGGTTTTTTTTCTTCTTTTTCCTGTCACAATGAATAATTGATTTTTATTCATTTACACACTCCCTCATTTTCTGTCACACAAATAGACAGATATTTACTCTGTCTCTGTTCTACCAAAAGTCATTTATATATGAATGCAGTTTTTATGAAGTGTTATCAATAACACACAGGCTGTGCTATAGAAATATGTCAAGAAAAATAAACATTTATTGTATCATAATCATATTTAGATACCATGGCTAAAGAGAACCTAATTTAGATAGATGACTAATCACTATTGACCATAGTAATATCAATAATTTAATTCAGGGGTCCCCAAAAACTGGGCCATAAACCAATAATGGGCCACACACAGAGAATAAATTTTAAATTATTTTTCTATTTCATTGTTTATCACAGTCGCAGGGTTCTTTGTTTTCAAAAATTATTACTTCAGTCTGTGTTCCTTTCCTGCACTTGTCTAAATCAAAGATTTTTTTTTTTTTTTTGTGAACCAGTAAATTAACCCCACAAGTTAACTGTAACAGTTCTTTCTTCTTTAGGCATAAGGGATGAAGTTTTGTGGGAAGGAGATGATTAATTACATCAATCCCAGTGTTCAATTGGTACTTTACTTTATCAACTCTAAAATGATGAAAGGCAAAGTCAAACCTCGGCAGAATTTGAACTCATAATGTAAAGCTGAAAGAAACGCTGCTAAGCATTTTGTCCAGCATGCAAATGTTGATTACATCGATCTCAGTACTCAACTGGTACTTATTTTATCGACCCCAAAAGGATAAAAGGCAAAGTCAACCTTAGCAGAATTTGAACTCAGAAATTGCAAATGGACAAAATACCACAAAGTATTTTGCCCTCCATGCTAATGATTCTGCCAGCCGCTTTAATAATAATAATAATAATAATAATAATAATAATAATAATAATAATAATAATAACAATAACAACAACAACAACAACAACAACAACAACAACAACAACAACAACAACAACAACAACAACAACAGCAACAACAACAACAACAACAACAACAATAATAATAATAATAATAATAATAATAATCTGTTCTGTTAAAGCTACAAGGCCTGAAATTTGGGGTGAGAGGACTAGTCAATTACATAGACCCTAGTGCTTCACTGGTACTTAATTTGTCGACCCCAAAGGATGAAATGCAAAGTCGACCTTGGCAGAATTTGAACCCAGGATGTAGTGATGGGTGAAATACTGCTAAGCATTTTATCCTACATGCTAATGATTCTGCCAGCTTGCTGCCAGATCAATTGAAACAATGATAAGAGTGCACGATCTTCCAGTTTTTTGAAAAATTGTTTTGCCTGAAACCAGTCTGTGATGCAAAAAAAAAGTGATTAAAAAAAAAAATGGTGACTTTAAACTGTTCCTCTAATGCAGATTTTTCTGAAATAACAGATTATTTTTCATATTTCTCACTATGCCCTTGCATATATATAGACACACATTCATTCTTATATATGATGATGACGATGACGACAACGACAATGACAATGATGATGATGATGATGATGAATCGATGATACTTATTGTTATTATTTTCTGTTTGACCTTTTCTTGTTGTTTTATGCCATTGTGTGTTATTTCATAAAAATGAGAATGAATGAAAATAATACAGAAATAGGTTTTAAAGAAGGCCAATAATAATAATAATAATAATAATAATAATAATAATAACAACAACAGCAATAATAATAATGATAATAATAATAGTAATAAATAATGAATAAAATAAAGGATATTTCAGTTATTCAAGTTAGTAGATTTATGGAAATATGATTGGATATGCATCATATTTTTTTGTCATATATAACTTACCTAGATATATATGAATGCCTATGTATGTATGTATTGTATATGTATGTATATATATGTGTATGTATATATATGTGTGCATATATATATATATATACATATATATATATATATATATATAGATAGATAGATAGATAGATAAATAGATAGATAGATAGATAGATAGATACATAGATACATAGATATAGATACATAGATATATATACACACACATATATATATATATACTTATATACACACACACACACACACACACACACACACATATATATATACATACACACACACACACACACACACATATATATGTTGTTGACAATGTATCATTGCTCTAAGGTATAAATGTATTGCAGACCTTAATCATATTACTATATTTGATGCATTTATAAAATGATCACTGATACTATCTATTTTTATAGTTTTCCTAAATTTAATGTAGAAAGCATGTGAATGGTACATGTCATTTATATAACTCTATCACTTCTGTATATGCTGTGAAGATTATATATAGGATACAGATTGGACTTGTTATTTATTCAATGTAGTTTTGCATATTTATTTTTACTTTGTTTTATTAGTTGTCATTATTTATTAAGTGTATTGCATATTTTTATCTTATCCAACTGTTCATATGTTTATTTTATTTTATATATTCATTTTATTTTATTTCTTTATTTCATTTCTTTAACCTTTTGGTAATTTAAATTTTACTATCAGCTTCTGTTATTATCATCCAGCATATCACCGTCTCAAACTGTTCAGCTCCAAAGTATTCTTTTTTTCCTTTCTTATATGATTCTATAAACCATATATCTATTTTATAAGTTATTAAACCACTTTTAAAGGTTTGACAGATATGATTAGCCCGAGGGTTGCTGGTGCTCCACTTGGGGAAGCTAAATTTTGGTATCCTTAGAAATATATATATATATCATCATCATCATCGTTTAACATCTGCTTTCCATGCTAGCATGGGTTGGACAATTTGACTGAGGACTGGCAAACCAGAAGGCTGCACCAGGCTCTAATCTGATCTGGCAGAGTTTCTACAGCTGGATGCCCTTCCTAATGCCAACCACTCAGAGAGTGTAGTGGGTGCTTTTACGTGCCACCGGCACGAGGGCCAGTCACACAGTACTGGCAAAGGCCACGCTCAAAAAGGTGTTTTTTACATGCCACCTGCATGGGAGCCAGTCCAGTGGCACTGGCAATGACCTCGCCCAAATGGTTTTCTAACGTCCCACCAGCACAAGTGCTAGAAGGCAACACTGGTAACGATTATGCTCAAATGGTGCTATTTACAGGCCACTAGCACGGATCATCATCATCATCATCATCATCATTTAATGTCTGTTTTCGTTGCTGGCATGGGTTGGATAATTTGACTGAAAACTGGTAAGCTGGAGAGCTGTATCAGGTTCCAGTCTGATTTGGCATGATTTCTACAGCTGGAGGCCTTTCCTAAGAAACAGACATTGAAGCTTAGTTTAGTCTTCTGGCTAGCCAACTCTTGTCAAACTGTCCAACCCAGGCCAGCATGGAAAGCAGACATCAAATGATGATGATGATGGTGATGATGATGATGATGATGATGACGATGATGGCGACGACTCATTTCTACAGCTGAGTTAACTGGAGCAACGTGAAAAGGCTAACAGCCAGAAAAATATGGATCACCTCGCTTCAGAGGTAAAAGTAGGATTGTGTAGGGCCAAAACCCCTATCTAAAAAAAGGCAAAGCTACAGAATTATTGATGACAATTCAAAACCAATATGACCAGTGAGAAGAAGGCCTTCCCTTAGGGAGATATATGATGTGGGGCAGCAAAATCCAGAAGTAAAATAGGGATCCAAGCATAGAGAATCAGAAAAGACAGCCCAGATTCAATAACAGTGGAGACCTGTGCTCTACAGAGAATAAAGGGCTTAGGTATATAAGGTTTTTTTTATTCTTTTCTTTCTTGATATATTCTACCCAATTTTTTTTTTTGCTGATTAGCTCCAGATTAGCTTTGATTGAGTAGCCCTATGATTAAAGATATTCCATCTTTGATCATTCATATCTTATTTTCTGAATTCAGTGAAACAAATTATTTTTCTTCAAATGCAGTGTATAGGCACAGATATGGCTGCATGGCTGCTAAATTCCTCACAGAACTCATTGATAACTCTTGCCTTGTTTTCAGAACGACAACCAGACTATAGAATGTGGTACTCTCCCAAAGGCTTTCTCTAAATCAACAAGTGCTAAATATAATAGTTCACTCCTTGCTAACAAATTTCTCATGTAGTTGTCTCACTGGAAAGGGAATATCGGTGGTACCCCATCTTCTCACACATCACAATAGCATCTCATCTAAACTAATATTCACCTAAATTGGTCGTGTTATTACTTCTATTACTTTCATAACTTGATCCATCAGTTTGATACTTTCATTGTTGATGGTGATATTATTATTCCAGTCATTAGGTATAATGCCTCTCTGTACTATTGTATTGATTATGTGAATGGTTGATATGTGTCCTACATTACTGGATAGTGGCAGTATTTCTGCAGCTATCCCTGATGAACAAACCTTAATGGCCATTTTGACTGTAATTTCCATATTTGGTTTCTCTGTTGAATCTAGTCTGTCTCTATCTCTCCCATGTATTCTTTTCATCTTTTCATTTAGGAAAAGAATGCACACACACACACACACACACACACATACACACACACACACACACACACACACACACACACACACTCGCACACATACTCATTTAACCAATAAATTGATTTGTATATATATATGATGTGTGTGTTTGTGTATGTGTCAGTGTATGTGTTTGTGTTTCTTTGTGAGTGTGTGTACGTTTATGCGTGTATAACAAAGCCTCCCTGTGAGTGAACTGAAAATGCAAGCACATTCTTTTTGTGCCATTGATGCCGCCCCTCCCCTCCCTCCCACCAATAAAGAGAAGACAAAGAAACAAGAGACAAGAAGTCTCCTGATAAACCATTTCAAAGTTTGTGAACAACTTTTCAGAGATGTACCTGATTCTTTCCTCAATCAGTTTCACAGATCAGCCGTTTATAAAAGCATTATTAAATTAGGCTACTGCATTAAAGGATTGCCAAATTTGCAATGTTTGTGTTTTTAATGGTTTGCTATTGATTAAACAATATCTGTTTTATGTACAACTGAGTGTAAATCGAGAGAACTAAAATAAATTGAAATATTACAAAACTTTACAATGTACATACATGCATGCATACATACATACATACATACATACGGCAGTGGCTCTCATGGCTTCTGATCTTAATTGATTGGAAGTGTTATCATGTACATTGTTTTGTCTTGGTATAAAAAGATGGGCTACAGCAAATATTCTGCTCAATACCACAGATTTGCTCGTCAATTGTTTGACCGTAACCAGTTGAGCATGTCCCTTGGTGGTTGACGATACGTGCATCTCTGATCATGAGCAGAAGTAGTTGGGGAGCATCATAGCCATGTGTTGAGAGGAATTCTTTGGGGTTTGAATAATTCACCTCTGGAAACATGGGTGTTTTGCTCAATATCCTTAAACAACCTTATTCAAGGACCTTTTGAGCAGGATAGGCTACCCGACCTGAAGAAAATTCTAACTGGGCTCCACCTGCGAGGTCATGTGCTGTTTATCTTGATATGAGATCACCATGTCGCGCACATATGGTTGAGATGCATGTGCCTGGTGTACCCTTATCAGACGGGTAGTCATGATGGGTATCTTGGGCTTCGTATATTTTACCCCAGTGTCACTTTGATGGCATGCTCTGCTCTCTCATACATACATACACACATACATACATACATACACACACATGCATGAACACACACACACACGTGCACACACATACATACATGCACACATACATGCATGCATACATACATACATACATACATACATACATACATACATACATACATACATACATGTTCTGTGGAACAGGGAACAAAAGTCATTCACTGCTGTAGAGGTCAGCTGCCAAGTGGATGTGAAAGTACAATCAAAAGACCAGGAAAAAGAAAGAGAACATACATGACAAATTAATGTAGAACTTACAGCTCTTGAACCCTGACTAAGAATTCTTATTTGTACCTGTCTGCAAATGCAGAATTGAATCAACCTGATTTTTAAATATTTCCATAAATGCTCAGACTTAACCATGGAACAATAACAAATAAACAAAGAAAAACAATTTTTTAAGAAATATAAGCCATATTTAAACACTTGCTTTACTAATTGCTGAAATTCTTTTATAAAAAACACTTTTATGCAAAGACAAGTGTTGCAACAGTAAACTTTTGTTAATGGTACTTAAAAAGTAAAATATTCATTTTCCTTATATCTAAAAATGATATAACAATTATTAATGTATATTTAAAATATCTAACAATGATTCAACAACTATTACAACTAAGGTGTACATTTTCATCTTTATTATATATATATTATGTAACTAATAAATTAATTTATGCTTTCACAAAAGCCTGACAATAAATAGAAATTAGTTCCATTTGATGGACATCTGTATCTTTTGATAAAAGAATATACCAAATATAGAAAATTTAATGATTGTTTCCAAAAACAACTAGCAGATAAACTATATGAAATAAGAAAAAATTACACACACACACATATGGACTGAAAATGTTATACAGTTTGGCAAAAAAGAAATTACCAAATTTTGAGGTTGAACTATTAGTCTTTTAACAACTCTTCAATTTTTCAGAGTGCTAAAAATCTCTCTTAAACATCAACTGTTTTCTATTTTCATAATAAAATTTTGAATGTATTTTTTTTTCCTAAACATGATAAAAACGATTTTAATTTCTTTTGGTTAAGGCTATGAATAGTTTTACAAAAATTTTTCTTAAAAAAATTATCTCTCTATTTTATAAATTTTTACTAGTAAATAAATCAATAATTTATTGTTTAGTCTTTTAAAAATATGCCAGAACATCTTTGTGAACAGACAAGACCATTATTATATCAGAAATCATCATTCATTGAATATCACAACTATCCTTACAAAAAAAAATCCCCTACCACAGTTTTAACTTCAGATTCAGTTATAATTTGTTTTTAGTCTAGATATTTGTTAATTCTCTTTAATGCAAAACAGCATGTAATGCAAGTTTTATTTTGTTTTGTTTTGTTTTAACAATACAGATCTTAATAGTCTACAAAAGATTTATTTTATTTCACTCAATTTTATTAAAAATTTATTTTTTTCCAAAAGAAAGAATTATATTTTACGAGTCTATGAAAGTATTTTAATGAAAGAGATCAGCAAACTTAATCCTTTTTTAAGACAGTATACATTTTTCTTTCTCTCATCAATCTCTTTTATTGAATAAGCATTGTTCCACAAACAAGCACCTCTGGATAATTGAATGGAAAAGGTTTGCAAGCACTGCAAATCTATTTTGCAAAGTATCAAAATAGTACCTGCCTTGCAAAGAGATTGTAAAGAATTGTTCTGTTAATTTATGCTTCATTCTCACTTTGTTGTTTTTGTTGGTGGTGTTCTTTTTCAAAATGACAATAAATATTTAAAATAAGTAACAGCAAAGACAACACTGGTTGTTAACAGCAGGACTACAGCTTTTGTATGCATATCTTTTCATGATAGATTTGATGTGAAAATCAGCAGTTTTGAGAGTTGCATTGTCCAAATCAAGCATTGCATAAACTAGCTATTTTACTTTAATAGTAACAAGGTATCACACATTGATGAAACAAAAGGATGCTGTCTACAGAATTATAGCTTTACAAGTTACACTGATCGGAAACTAGAAATAGATTTGTATATAATTAAATAAGCAAAACAGAAGTTGTTAAGGTAACTTAGCATTTTGAGTTAAACTTATGCCACTGCTTACTCTGAAATCTGATTACCTTTATTTATGTTTCAGTAGATTCTTCTATGTTATGAAATTGGTTGAGTGGTTAAGAAGCTTACCATGCACTCACATAGTTTCTGGTTCAGTTCCACTGTGTGGCACATTGGAGAAGTGTCTTCAACAACAGTCCTGGGTCAAAGAATGTGTTGTGAATGAATTTGGTCAATGAAGACTATGTGGAAGTTCATCGTATGTGTGTGTGTGTGTGTGTGTGTGTGTGTGTGTGTGTGTGTGTGCATCTATTTACCACACATAATCTAACAAGTGGTGTCGGTTTGTTTGCACCTTCATAGCTTAGTAGTCAGGCAAATGAGATTGATGGAATAAATACCAGATTTTTAAAAATAAGAACCGGGGTCAATTTGTTCAAGTAAACCCTTCAAGATGATATCCCTGCATGGCTGCTGTCCAATGATTGAAACAAGTCAAAAATAAAAGATATGAAATAAAATTTAGAAAATAAAATCCAAAACAAACCAAAGCATTTTCCCATTTAGTTGAAATGGTCATTATTAGCTCTTTTTGTTTTTTATTTTTCTCATTTATTTTAAAATGAAAATATTTGCTTAGAATAACTTTCTTTTTATATATTTTTACCATATCTCTATTAAATAATCAACAGCTGGTTCGGAAATTATATAATTTTTTACAATTTTCTCATGTTAAAATTATCATAATTTTTTTTTTTTATATTTATTCAATGAATTTCTGCATTTCTTTAAAAGATAAATCACAACTCGTTCATTACAGTTAGAAACATAAAAATGTAAAACAGAAATATAAAATATCAACAAAATTACATAAATATATTACAACTATAAAAAAAATATACAAATAAATACCTAAATCGAACGAACTGTCACAATATTTGTACTATCAATTCTTCTAATTAAAATATTTTTCCTTCAGTAATTAAATAATGTGAACAGCTGTAATTGCAACGGAATTGACAATAAAAATATTCTTGCTGAGTTTCAATTTACACTTAGTTTTTATTCCATCAACCATATAGCCAAGAATTCATACGTGTAGCAATATTGGCTAAAAGCATGATGTTAAGGAAAATTTAACCAATGTCCTCTCCTAATTTGTAATGGTTACATTGACCCTTTAACAGTCAGATTAATCTGTCAAATGAAATACTTATTTATTCACATTGTTTACTTTTTAATCATGCATTATCTTGTAACTTAGGGATTTTGATGATATTTTCTTCTTTTACTTATTTCAATCATTAGACTGCAGCCATGGGGCATTAGACTGGGGCTAACCAAACAAATTGATCCCGATATTTATTTTTAAGCATGGTACATGTTCTATTGGTGACTTTTTGTCAAACCACTTAGTTAGAGGGTTGTAAACAAACCAACCAGTTGTCAAGTGATGGTGGGTGCCAAACACAAACATGTGCGCACGCATACACGCACTGGACACTAAACTCCACTTGCGAAGACCTGTTGAGGCAAGTGAAATCGAAATCGAACCAAATACTACGACTGGCACTCATGCCAACCTCTCCTTCATTGAACACCAAACTTGCCTTGTGAAGACCTGTTGGGGCAAGCGAAAACGAAATCATGATGGTACCTGTACCAGTGGAGCGCTAAGAGCACTGTCCGAGTGTGATCGTTGCCAGAGCAGCTGTCTGGTTTCCATGCCAGTGATCATTACCAGCGTCACCTTACTGACACTTGTGCCGGTGGCATGTGAAAAGACATTCGAGCGAGGTCATTGCCAGTGCCACTGGACTGTCTCCTGTGCAGGTGGCACGTAAAATACACCTTTTTGAGAGTGGCTGTTGCCAGTACTGCCTGACTGGCCTTTGTGCTGGTGGCACGTAATAGCACCCACTACACCCTCGGAGTGGTTGGCATTAGGAAGTGCATCCAGCTGTAGAAACTCTGCCAAATCAGATTGGAGCCTGATGTAGCCATCTGGTTCGCCAGTCCTCAGTCAAATCGTCTAACCCATGCTAGCATGGAAAGCGAACGTTAAATGATAATGATGATATATATATATATATATATATATATATATATATATATTCATTTGTTACTAATTGTGACTGAAAGTTCCCCTGCATGGCTGCTGTCCAATGAGTGAAACATGCCAAAGATAAGATATGAAATGAAATTCAGAAAGAAAAATCCAAAACAAACCCTGCACCCTCAGTCACAATTGAATTTTACCTTTTTGGGATTTATATTGCGTATCACTACTTTTATTATTCTATTATTTATACATACACACATATATATATGTAACATATGATATAATTATAAACAGGGCAAATTTTAGCCATTTCTCTGCAGACTGAAAAAAGAAAGATGAACACCCTAAATCAATTATCAAACCTTATTGGGTCCACATTGTTCTGACAGTCTCCAGACAAACAAGCAGCCAAACTGTTTAAATACTCAACAAATGCAGCAGTTATTCTATGAAGGAGTGCCTAATTTGCATATCGAAAGTGTTTAACACTCTTTAAATACCAGTGGCTTGTCAATGAGGATAATGGTTTCAGATTTTGGCAAAACGTCAGCAATTTTGGGGGAGTAAGTTCTGTGTGTGAGTGTGTGTATGTGTGTGTGTGTGTGTGTGTGTGTGAGTATGTGTGTATGTATGCATGTGTGTTGTGTGTGTATATGGATGTATGTATGTTTTTGTGTGCATGTATGTACATAAATATGTATACAGTATGTGTATAGCTCTTTATTCTGTTGGTTTCTTATTCAGAACTGCTATGTTAAGTGGTGACAGGAGACAAACACAAAGAAAAACACACACACATACATACATGCATAAATACATAATACGTACATATTTATGTACATACATACACACAAACACATACATACACACACATACACATACACACACATACACACATACATATATACATATATACATACATACATACATGCATACATACATACATGCATGCATACATACATACATACATACATACATACATACATACATACATACATACATACATACATACATACTGAGTGGAACAGTAAAAATATGCAAGACTTTTCTCAAGTTCCAAATGTGAATTTGTCTGTGTTAACTACATCCCAAGGATGGAGTCTTGTATCTTTGTTGGAAACCAGCTCCTTCCTCAGTGGAAGATTTATAATAGTTAAAAGATAGAAGTGACTTACATACATACACACACATGCATGCATGCATACATACATACATACATACATACATGCATAGATACATACACACATACATACACACATACTCATATGCACATACACACACACAATGGGCTTCTATCAGTTTCTGTCTGCCAAATCCACTCCCAAGGCTTTGATCAGTTCAAGGTTATAGTATAAGACACTTGCCTAAAGTACAACATAATAGAACTAAACTCAGAACTATGTAATTTGGAAACAAACTCCTTACCACACAGCCACACCTGTGCTACTGTCTATATCTGATTACCACTGTATAATCACCTGAAACAATTAGCAATAGTATGGTACATACTAACAAGTTAATATTCAAATGTGATAACAATAGTTACTACAAGACTAATCATGCACAGCTGACTGCAATTACACTGTTTCTATTTCATTTTTGGAGGGAACCTGTGGAAGCAGTAGACCCAGGAAGACATCGGACGAGGTGGTGAAGCATGATCTTCGAATGTTGGGCCTGACAGAGGCGATGACAAGTGACCAAGACCTTTGGTGATATGCTGTGTTTGAGAAGACTCATCAAGCTGAGTGAAATCATAGTTGTGACTGTTGCTGATATCATGGAAACGGCACCCATGAAATCGTAGTTGTGGCTGTTGCTGGTAGCATGACGTTTCGAATGTTGGGCTTCACAGACACGATGACAAGTGGCCGAGACCTTTGGTGATGCTGTGCTGAGAAGACTTGTCAAGCCAAGTGAAGTTATAGTCGTGGCCATTGTCAGTGTCATGTATATGACACCCATGATAGTATAGTTGTGGCTGTTGCTGGTATCATGTAAATGGCACCCGTGCCGGTGGCATATAAATACACCCATTACACTCATGGAGTGGTTGGGCTTAGGAAGGGCATCCAGCCTTAAAAACCATGCCAGATCAGATTGGAACCTGGTGCAACTCCCTGGCTTACCAGTTTCAGTCAAACTGTCTAACCCATGCCAGCAGAGGCAGTGGAAGTTAACTGATGATGATGATGATGATGATGATGATGATGATGATGATGCGATTGTTGAAAATAAAGGAATGTAGAAGAAATTTGGTAGCAGTTAACAATCAAAATTACTATCAATTATTTATTTGATAAAGTGAAAAATGTATACACATACTTCAATTTGCTAATCAAATTTAAGAGAATTATGGCATTGCTAGCATAAATCTCCTCTAGACAATTCTAGAGTCAATTCCTCATTTAAAAGAATGCCATTATACACTTTAAGTTAGTGTCAATATTTGGTGAGAGAAAACTACTAATCAACATTGACAGATTTAATTCCTTTGAAGAGTTGACAGTTACTTTATTAAATATCACGGAAGATTTTGTGACCTTCTTCATTAGCATTTCTTTATAGGTTCTGTCCTACAAGAACTTCCAAGCCAATTAATTTTGGGTCATTTGTAGACTTAAATGAAATTACTATCCACTAGTCTCTGTTTTGACATTTTATTTTCAGAGCTATGAAGCAATAACTTGCCTGCTTCCAACCTCACTGCTACCACCACCACCTGAGATATTGATCTACATCATTTAAGATCACTAGGAGACAACACTAAAGTACTTATATAGTGTTAACCATGAGGTTTTGTCAAATAACAGCTTGTAAATATTAGAAAGCAAAAAAAAAAAAAAGTAAAAGTTGTCGTGGGTGCAGGAGTGGCTGTGTGAGTGAGAAGCTTGCTTCTCAATCATCTAGTGTTGGGTTCAGTCCCACTATGTAACAACTTGAGTAAGTGTCTTTTACTATAGCCCCAGGCTGACCAAAGTGTTGTAAGTGGGATTGGTAGACAAAAACTGTAAGAAGTCCAGTGTGTGTGTGTGTGTGTGTGTAAGTGCATGCATGTGTGTGTCTGTGTGTATGTGTGCATGTGTGCATGTGTGTGTGAGTGTGTGTGCATGCATGCATGTGTGTGTGTGTGTGTACGTGCATGTGCATGTATGTGTTTGTTTGTCACCTACTAAATTTTGTTCTTGACCGACACCAAAAAAGCAAAACAAAAACACTTATTTTTGAGCTGACTAAACTAAACTATAATATCAAGCAGGGATCAGCGGACCAGGGTAAATTACCCCAAGTGGGGTAAAAATTAAATTCTTGCGGGTAATGAGGACTCATTCGACATGAGTAAAATTATATGAGAAAAACGTGTTCCTTGTTATGACAGAAATTTTTCTTCTGGCAACATTGCATCTTTCCAATGTAATGGACGGGTAAATAGATTCATCATCATCATCATCATCATTGTTTAATGTCCGCTTTCCATGCTAGCATGGGTTGGACGATTTGACTGAGGACTGGCAAGCCAGAAGGCTGCACCAGGCTCCAATCTGATCTGGCAGAGTTTCTACAGCTGGATGCCCTTCCTAACGCCAACCACTCCAAGAGTGTAGTGGGTGCTTTTACGTGCCACCGGCACAAGGGCCAGTCACACAGTATTGGCAATGGCTACTCTCAAAAAGGTGTTTTTTACGAGCCACCTGCATGGGAGCCAGTCCAGCAGCACTGGCAATGACCTCGCTCGAATGATTTTCTAACGTACCACCAGCACAAGTGCTAGAAGGCAATGCTGGTAATGATTACGCTCAAATGGTACTTAAATAAATATATTTTGGGGTAATTGGTTAAAAAAGTTCGATTATTGATATAGGGCAATAGTAATAAAATAAAAATTACAGCAACTCTTAATGATATTTATTGTCTTTGTTTAACCCCTTGCAGATGAGAAGTGGTACTGACCATATCGAAACACTGCATACCACAAATATACCACACCAAGAAGAATCTGTAAAGACGCTGTAAAATTCCTTGTATGAAAAATTATGTAGTTACTGAATCATCTTATACCAGGAACACTGCACAGACGGTCAGTATTAAATCTGTCTGCAAGGGCTTAATTAGTTCTTATCATTTAAGAAAATTAACAAAAGAGGCATGGCTGAGCTAAGAAATTGGATTCAAAACCATGTGTTTCTGGGTTCATTTCCATGGTTCAGCATCTTGGACAAGTGTTTTTTATAATAGTATTAGGTTGAGTGATGCCTTCACAGTGAAATATTTGGTAGACAAATGATATCTGGAATATTTTATGTATGTATGTATGTTTTATGTATTTATGTATATGGTAGTATGTATGTGTGTATGTATGCATGTATGTATGTGAGTATGTATGTGTGTGTGTCTATGTAGGAAAGTATGTTTGTATGTATGTAGTATGTGTGTGTCTATGTATGAATGTATGTATACATTCTTTTATTCCTTTATATGTTTTAGCCTTAAGGCTGTGGCCATGCTGGTGTACCACTGTCTGTATGTTGAATGTATGTATGTATGTATGTATGTATGTATAAAGTGTGTGTGTGTGTGTGTGTGTGTTCATATTTACACCAGTTTAAACAATCAGAGTTGCTTATGTTATGTCCTTTAATGGTTATAACTCAGCAGTTTGACAAATAGAAATGATAAAATAAGCTCCAGGCTGAAGGTGGTTTTCAAGCATGAAAACAGTCCAATAGTTGAAACCAGTATGAAAATAAAAACATAACTATATCTCTCTATGTCTTGATTTCCAATCTCACAAGGGTTGGTGTTACATTTGTCCCCATTGGGATTAGTAAAATAAGTACCAGTTATGTAATGGGTTAAGCAGAACCAACTCAACTTCAACAGATTTATGACCTTGAGTCAATGGAACTTATGCCTGAAGATTAAACGTGTTGCAAGATTTTCTCAAACAGACATTGGGAATCTGTGTGAATGTTTTGCCATTAGCTTAAAGGTTGTTTTCATGTTTATTTACAACTTCCAAGACCAGGAGCAAGAATAGAAGGAATAACAGAGTTATTGATGTTTAGTGTGAATAATTGCAGGAAGAAATATTCAACAAAATACATAGTGTTTGGTCTGGTCTTCTCTGGTCTCATAATATTATGTTGGGTTAAATTATTTCTGTAGCTTTTCCACTAAGAATAGACTATCTTACAGTTACAACCATACAAATATTGCATTCAAGCAATTGACACCAATTGCCCTTTTGCTTCGAACTGCAATTAATGTATGGTCTAAAGTTGGTGGAGAGGGTTAAAACTAAATTATTTTCCTGACTTTGTGTGATACACCTGCGCATTGAAGGCACATAGTACCGTGGTTAGAGCATTGGACTCACAATCACAAGGTTGTGAGTTTGATTCCCGAACCGGGCTGTGTGTTGTGTTCTTGAGAAAGACACTTTATTTAACATTGCTCCAGTTCATTCATCTGTAGAAATGAGTTGTGACATCACTGGTGCCAAGCTGTATCGGTCTCTGCCTTTCTATTGGACAACACCAGTGTCATGGTGTTGTGTTGACGCCCTCAGGCGAAGAAGTGGGTTCTCCCAAGACATATAAATAGACGTAGTCTGGCCGTGGTAGGTGTATTGAGTAGCAGTTGTGTAGCGGTTGAGTAGAGATCATTTGAAGGTGCTAGATAGCAGTAGCTTGAGACATAACACATGGAGAGATGAGGTTAGTATGCATGAGCAACTACTAATCTTCTATAAGCAAATTTGCCTTGACTTGTGCCTCGGAGGGTAACTTTCTAGGTGCAATCCCATGATCATTCATGACCCAAGGGGGTCCTACTTTTAGCTTCTATCCTTTACTCTGTGCTCATAATAATATAAATCTACAAAGCTTGTAAACATGTATATCAAGCTGTTCTATGTTGACCTTCATGAAAAGAAGTGATGTAAAATAATCTATTATGGTTATAATGTTAGATGACTCTGAAAAGTCAGATACTACATGCTAGACTTAAAGAAGAGTTCAGCATCTGTTCTGAGATATAAAATAATTAAAAGAGCATTTTAACATTGCACTGTGCATAAATGACATAAATGTCTGGAAAAAGCCAAAAGAAACTTTGAGTAATGCAGGTGAGAAGTTAAGCAAAGCATGTATGTTTGTGTCAAAAAATGAAAAAAAAACAATGAAAAAAATATTGTATTACCTTATACAGGTTGCTTAATGATTTTATATTTGCCAGAAAATACATGATAGAATGGCATACAAGTAACAGTACATTTCTCTGAAGTCTGATTATTTTCTTACTTCAATTTGAAAAGGGGAAACTTTGCCAAAATATTATAGGATCATTAAACATTCTAGCTAAGGTAATACAACATGATTTCTCTTTATTTTCATTTATTGATATCACCTTACATATTTTGACAAACTTCTTATTTGCATTGTTCAAAGTTTTATCAAGCATTTACAACATAATTATTGTTTCTTGTATAAGAACACAGCCAAAAATTTGAGAAGAAGTGACCAGTCAAAGAAATTTACTCTGGTGCTTCATTGTTACTTTAATTGACCACAGCAGGACTTGAACTCAGAATGTAAAGGATCAGAACAAATACTGCACAGCATTTACCAGACATTTTAACAATTTTACCAATAATCAATGTGCTTCAGAAAATTCACAAAAAAAGTATTACATGAAAAGACTAATACAAGAATTAAAAATGTGAAATGCTAAGCAATGGAATTTTATTTATTTATTTATTTATTCATTCATTCATTCATTCATTCATTCATTCATTCATTTATTTAATATGGTTTTCACTAGAGATATAATCTATGAACTTCTGCTAAAATATCAACAAAAAATTCACAGCAAAGAAATTTTATAAAAGAATTTTTGCTGAGTTAAGATGACTCAGAAACATGAAAATATCTTAGTTCCCATCTAACAGAACTAATGATAGGCTAAACAACATTGTATTTTCAAAAATACCTTTAAAAAATTAGATCTTCTGACTTCCATTATTCTGAAATTATGTCAGTAGACTTCTAGAAGCACAAATTGTTAATGTGATATTGAGGAGCTTACAGTTTAATTTATTTTACATCTAGTCTCATATTTTATGAGAAATTCTTAACTAACTGAGTTCTTTATTTTCAGCATATAATGAGCAGCAGATCTTGTTATTGCTGTTATTGTAATTATTGTTAATGTTGTTGTTATGTGTAAACTAAAATAGACTTATACATACCAGACATAATTTACCCGAAGAAAATTTATATTCTTATCCATAAATATGCATACATAAAATTAGTTCAGACATTTATACACTCTTATTTTATTACAGTTACATACAGGCATTCATTGACATATGAACAAATTAGTATGGTAGCATGTATGTAAATGTGTCATAGAATGTGTACTCGTGTGTATGTGCTAATGTTTATGTGTATATTAATTGCTTACAACTACAACCAGATCTATCAGAGCGAACTGATAATGATTTCAAAGGAACTGCTGGCTACAAAATACAAAAATATATGAAATGTTGGAATTGGCATAGCTTTGGGATTTAAGCCTCCAGTGCAGAAATGTTCACCTCGAAAGTGACTGCCATATTGTACAGGTTTTTGCTTTCATTGTTTATGATTGTATATATAAATGAGTATATATAAATCAGTGTAGGCTGGTTGCTCACAAATAATGTCTTATATTCTATTGTTCTTAAAACAATAATATTTTCAAAATATTCGTTTTAGCTTGTTTTCATTTCATCAAAATGACAACAAACTGTTAAGAGGTTTTTGACATTCTTTTATAGAAGAGAATTCCTGTGTTCGTGACAAACAAATTTTTGGATAAAAGCTTAATTGTTGATGATTTTAAAATTAGGAAGACAATTCATAGAAATGAAACAAACTCCATTAACTAACCCTAAATAGAATGTTAAATACATTCTGAAATGATTAACAAAATGTTAAGCGAAACAGATTAGTTTAATAAACCTTGAAGTGCAATCAAGACAGATTGGCAGAGCATAAGATAAAATTCCTTGTATTTAACTGAATCCCTATACATTTTGAATTAAAATTCTGCTGGGTATCAGCTGTAACTGTCATCATTTTGGGTCCAGTAAAATATGAGACTGATTAAACCAAGATCTCCCACAAAATAAAAGAAAGTAGGATTTTTACCAATATTAGAAGACATTAGACTGAAAGAGTCATTAGGGTATAATTTGTGGTACATGTCTGGTTCTTTGTTATCTGAGTTCAAGACTGGCAAAGGTTCACTTAGCTTTATAACCTCTCATATTTGATAACTGAACAGCTTGTCAAGTATTGGCATCTGTATATTTCACTGTTCCCTTCTCCCAAATTGTTTGCCTTGTGCCTATGTTTAGCAATTATCATCACCATTGTTGTTGATGCTGTTGTTGTCATTACTATTATTTATTGTTTCCTTTCATTATAACTTTATTTCAGCTGCCTTAGTACCAGGCATCTTCCAGAGGCCAAGAGTAGCAAGGGCACTTTTGTTTTGCTAAGCATGCTAAATTTATCACCACATTTATTTCATTTTAAACGGAGAGGGCTTTCCGTAGTATTTGGGCTGTACTCATCAAAGCAAACTTTTGTAGTTCACAGCGATTGGAGTTATTAGGGAGTTGCTTAATATACTTCTCAGCTCCCTTCTTTATCATTCACAACGCACCAATTACTACTGGTATTATCGTAGTACTAAGCTTCCACATTTCTGTGATTTCAATTTCCAGCTCTTTATTATTGTTATTATTATTATTATTATTATTATTATTATTATTATTATTATTATTATTATTGTTCAGTAGTTTTATTTTTATAATGTGCTTTCACTTCACTACCGAGCGCAGCTCTGTGCGCCTTGGGTATGTGCTGTGGTTTGCTGTGGTGCTCTTATGTTTACTGTATTGAAAGTGTTTTGCGTAGAATTTGTGCAGTACCCAGTAGTGCAATTTTCTGTATGTTATATATATTTGTCCTGGTATTTTTGTTATGTATTTGTCTGAATTATTTTTCTTCCATGTTTTATATGTATGTGTTGTTGCGTTTTCGTTTTTTGGGTAGAGTACTGCTGTGAAATAGGCGTGTAGGATCGAAATGTGTTCCTCACGTGTCCATTTATGCCGTTTTGGTTTTGTTTGCGGGACATGAGGAACAACGTCCGGCCCTTTATTTTGACAGTCATCGTTTTCGTAGGGTACCGGTTCGTTTATTTCTGTTGTCAGATTGTTTTGCACGTTCATATCTTCGTACTTTTTTCGTAACAAGCTTACAGTACGTACTTCTCGGTTGTTATTCTTGAGTGAAATAATACCGGTGTTATTTAATATGTTTGTAATTTTTTTGTACATGGTGTTTTGGGGTTTGAAGATGGTCTGATTTTGATGTAACACGTGTGTTTACGATCGCTGTGCGGGTAGTGGAGGTATCAAGTTAAAATACATCATTATATTTGGAAAAATAGAGATAAATTTCAATGAGTATTACTTACTCGGATATAGTCCAACCCTTTGTCAGCTATTTTTTGTATATGGTGTTTGGGTTTGGAGATGGTCTGTATTTTGATGTAACACGTGTGTTTACGATCGCTGTTCGGGTAGTGGAGGTATCAAGTTAAAATACATCATTATATTTGGAAAAATAGGAATAAATTTCAATGAGTATTACTTACTCGGGTATAGTCCAACCCTTTGTCAGCTATTTTTTGTACATGGTGTTTGGGTTTGGAGATGATCTGAATTTTGATGTAACACGTGTGTTTACGATCGCTGTTCGGGTAGTGGAGGTATCAAGTTAAAATACATCATTATATTTGGAAAAATAGGAATAAATTTCAATGAGTATTACTTACTCGGGTATAGTCCAACGCTTTGTCAGCTATTTTTTGGCTCCATGCGATGTCTTTATTTCCGATGTTTTTGGATAAGTTTCGGAGCAGTGATTTATCGTACTCACTATTATCATTATTATTATTATTATTATTATTATTATTATTATTGAGTGAGAGAGCAGTGCATGCCATAAAAGTAACACTGGGATAAAATATACAAAGTCCAGTATACCCATCATGGCTACCTGTCTGATTAGGGTACAGCAGGTACATGCATCACAACCATATGTATGTGACATGGTGACTTCATATCAAGATAAACAGTGCATGACCTTGCAGGTGAGACTTAGTTAGAATTTTCTTCAGGTTGAGTAGCTTATCCCGCTCAAAAGGTCCCTGAATAAAAGTTGTTTAAGGATGCTGAAATAAACACCCATGTTTCCAGAGATGAATTATTCAAACCCCAAAGAATTCCTCTTAACACATAGCTATGACGCTCCCTCATTACTTCTACTCGTGATTAGAGATGCACATATCATCAGCCACCAAGGGACATGCTCAACTGGTTATGGTCAAGCAAATCTGTGGTATTGAGCAGAATATTTGCTCTAGCTCATCTTTCATACCAAGACAAAACAATGTCCATTATTATTATTATTATTATTGTTCAGTAGTTTTATTTTTATAACGTACTTTCACTTCACTACCGAGCGCAGCTCTGTGCGCCTTGGGTATGTGCTGTGGTTTGCTGTGGTGCTCTTATGTTTACTGTATTGAAAGTGTTTTGCGTAGAATGTGTGCAGTACCCAGTAGTGCAATTTTCTGTATGTTATATATATTTGTAATTCCTGGTGTTTTTGTTATGTATTTGTCTGAATATTTTTTTATTATACCTAAGGCACCTACTATGATAGGAATTGTTTCTGTTTTTAGATTCCACATTCGAGTTATCTCTATTTCCAGGTCTTTGTATTTTGAAAGTTTTTCCATTTCTTTTAGAGAAACGTTGTCATCTGCTGGTATTGAAACATCAATTAGAAGGCATTTTTTTCCTTCATGATCTTTGACAACTATATCTGGTCTATTTGCCTTAATTTCTCTATCTGTGTGTATTGGCATATCCCAGAGTATGGTTGCTTTCTCGTTTTCTGTGACCTTTTCTGGCGTGTGTTTATACCATCTTTTTTCTGTTGCTATTCCATAATGTTGGCATAGCTTCCAGTGTATATAGGTCCCAGCTCTGTCGTGTCTGTGAATATATTCCTTCTTAGCCAGGACTGGGCAGCCAGAGATAATATGATTTATTGTTTCTTGTCGATCTCCACATATTCTACAGTTACTTGTTATATTTCTTTTCATTATGTGTTTTTGGTAATTTCTGGTGGGGAGGCTTTGGTCTTGTGCAGCAATTAAAAATCCTTCAGTCTCTGCTTTGAGTCCTGAGCTTCTCAGCCATTGCTGGGATTTTTCTCTGTCTATTTCTTTCGCATTTAGTTTAGCCCAGTATTTACCATGTAGGGGCTTTTCTTGCCATCGTTTTATCATGGTCCGTTGCTGTTCTAGTTTTAGTTTGGATTTCATTTGTTTTATAGCTTTTGTTGTTTCTTCTTCTTCTTCTTCGTATTTGTTAGGTAGATTGATTTCTTGTTTGTATTTGTCAGCTTCCTTAAATACTGAAAACAGTTTTTTGTTTTGCTCGTGTTTTGTGGCTATTTGTATTAGTTTCCCTTGCTTCTGGAGTAGGTATTTTTGCAGTCCTATGGTGGTTATTTTATAATAGTTTTCTAGCTGTATAAGACCCCTGCCACCTTCTGTGCGTTGTATATATAGCCTTTCTATGTCAGATTTTGGGTGGTGCATCCTATATCCTGTCATTATTTTTCTTGTTTTCCTGTCTATTTTACATAGTTCGTTTAGTGTCCAGTTAAGGATGTTGTAGCTGTAGCTTATAACTGGGACAGCTAAAGTGTTGATACCCATTATCTTGTTTTTAGCATTGAGCTCTGTTTTTAGTATTGATCTAACTCGTCTATAGTACTCTTTCTTTATTTTTTCTTTCATTTGTGTATGTTGTATCCTATCTAGTTCATTGACTCCTAAATACTTATATGGTTGGCTTTCGTCTAGTTCTCTTATTTCATTGGCTTTATCTAGTGTTATATTGCTACTTTTAACTAATTTTCCTCTTTTCAGGGTTGCTTTGGCACATTTTTCTAATCCGAATTTCATTTCTATTTCCTTGGTAAAGCCGTGTACTGTTATTATTGTTATTATTATTATTATTATTATTATTATTATTATTATTATTATTATTATCATCATCATCATCATCATCATCATCATCATTTCTTTTTATCACAGATTTTGTTGGAGCTTCTGGAGTCTTACATGCATAGCAGGCTTACTACCTGCAGCCTACTGTACCATGCTATTTGTTCTTTGCAGCTATCTAATACTTTCCTGATTATTCTGGCTATGCTAAGGAGGCAAACCTTTTGTAAGAGTTCTACTGGGCACTCTATTCCAGTTTCCTTTACATTCCTCTTGATGCCTCCTGATACTGTTCCCAAGGATCCAACAATAATTGGCACTATCTTCACCTTCTTCATTTTCCATAGCCAAGCTGTTTCGTACTTAAGAGGGTTATACCTATCTATCTTTTTGTCTTCCTTCTTGACTATTCATGGGTCAAAGTGGAATGCAACATCAACTATATAGCATAGGTGGTGCACCTTGTCCACCACCACTAGATCCGGTCTGTTATGCTCCAGCACCTGATCTGTTTGGATTGGGAAATCCCAGCGGATTTTGCAAGTCTCTAACTCCACTACTCTCTGCAATTTGTACTCATGCCATGTCTTGCCCCTCTCTAGCCCCACTTTTTGCACAGTTTTGCTACCTATTCATGTTGCCACAACTTGTGGTTTTGGGCAAGTCTAGGGCATTCGTTCATGATATGGGCAATGGTTTCATCATCATCATCATCATCATCATCATCATCATCATCATTATTATTATTATCATCATCATCACTATTGTCATTAGTATGAGCTGATAGAATCATTACCATTCCAGGACAAAATAGAGGTTGAGCACTGGGGTTGATGTAATCAACTTGCCCCCCCCCCCCCCCCTGAGCCAAAATTTTAAAACATTGTTACTGTAATATCTGTGAACTGCCAGAACCATTAGCATGCCAGACAAAATGTTTAGCAGCATTTCACCTGTCTTTACATTCTGAGTTCAAATTCTGCCAAGGTCAACTTTGCCTTTCATCGTTTTGAGGGTCAATGAAATAAGTACCAGTTGAGTACTGGGGTTGATGTAACTGCCTTATATCTCTCTCTCTCTCTCCCATAACTGCTGGCCTTGCACCAAAATTTGAAACCAATATCCTAATGACCGTTATCCCTGAAAATGGATAAAATAGACAAAGCTATCCCTAAGCAGCTTTGAATTCAGAATGCAAAGTAAATACCAAAATTTATTATAAACACCACTCTAAAACTATTCTGTTACCCACCAACCTTTGTGTTAAATATTGACAACTAAGAGAGAGAATATAAATCTTAAAGTTTCAATCATTATAATGTCAAAATAAATGTCAGATACTGAAGAGTACCACCAAGTTTTCAGTCAGTCTAGTTAAGTTCACAAGCTTTCTTTTATCCCCAGTTGAAACTTCTTTACTTTATATCACTAATGCTCAAGAGATAAACGTAAATGCCACTCCTCACCACTTCCCCAGTTCTATACTATGTTTGTGTGTCACTTTTTTTTTTTCTTTTTTATTGATTTCTGTTGTCGATGTTAGAGTTGAAATACTACTTACTTTACTTTTAAAACAAAAAGCATCTTTTTATTATTTTTTCTCCATGAATAATTATACTGTATTGTTTTGACGATATGAATTATAATGTATTTATATATACATCTATCAATCTATCTATATAGTTATCTATCTATTTATCTGTCTGTCTGTCTCTCTCTCTCTCTCTCTCTCTCTCTCTCTCTCTATATATATATATATATATATATATATATATATATATATACACACACACACACAAACACACATGAATGTTGAACGACAAAAATGAGTGCTCAATGCCACACTGGTGGGTGGAATTTTTCAAGCCAATCATATGGAGGAATGGTGTTCATCTTCATTTTGGATAAGACACAATATATATATATATATATATATATATATATATATATATATATGTAGGTTATGAGAGGTAATGGTGTCAGTAAGACCCAAAGGTGTCAGGTAATGCTGAGTAAGTGCTATGGATAGACCATAGTTAAGCTCCAGGTTCAGTGATTATGTGAATAAGGAGTCCAACGTAGGTCATATATTAGCATGTGTATATACAAAAAAATTTTTTTCAGGATGAGATAAAAAAAACCAAGGCTGTGAAGATTTTAGAACAATTATAAATGGAAGGTCTTACAGCTGTTTCCAGGGTATTTATTATATCCCTTCATCAGAGACGGTGTGAGAAAATGGTTAAGCAATAGTTAATTTAGATGAGATAGGAAATAGAGAGTGAAGTGGAGGAATGAAAATAGATGTGAGATATGCAGGGATATTGCATTTGTAGATTCATTATTTAGGCAGAATGGTATACATATAAGATTCCAATACCTTGTGAGTAAAATCAAACAGCATCTAAAATTGGTCATTTGATAGTATCTAAAATTGGTGATTTTACTCACAAGATTAAGCAAAGATGGTTGTAACTATTTGGTTACTGCATGTGACACCCTGAACTGGAAGCATCCAGATTAGTCTTGTGGAACCCATTTCATGATGGTGTAAGAAGAGGAAAACACTGTCACACTTACATCAACAGCCTGATTGCAGATACTGGCCTGGAATGTATCCAGAACTCTGAGGTAGTGACATTGGTCCAAGAAATGTTGTTGCAGCCCAGGTGGGAACCCAGCCATAACAACAACAGACCAGTTAGCAAATTAACAAAAGTAACATTGGTCTGAGAAGGTTGTCTGACTTGAATGGTGATCCTCTTATATGTATGCTGTTGTGTAGAATTTCAGTTCTAAGGTATATGCATTTTACTCCATTCTTCTTTTTAATATGCTTTGGAAAGAAACAAATATTGCAAAATTTTCATTCTTCTTCCTTACTTAATCTAAACCTTTGTAGGTTAAGTTAGAAATCTATAAATAAACAAAAGCCTTTATTGATATCACTTAAACATATAAAGCAGCTGGTCGCCGTCAGCTCTGGCATCACATCCATCTTTAATCAATTCTTATATTCATACACACACCTGCACACTATGTATGTATATATATATATATATACACACACACACATATATATACTTACATTCATACATACATACATACATACATACATATATATATATATGAGTAAATGCAATGAGAAGACAGTTAGGCAAGTCAATTTACACTGAATATCAAATATATTTAATAGAAAAAAATGTACATGTGTATGGATATAAAATATAAAATAGTCTGACTTACAGAATATAAGTAGTTTAAACTCCATCCTGTCAACACTTCAAATGTAATATTCTCCCCTGAAGATGGAGGCAGTGTTATCTGATAATGGATCCAAATAACTATCATTGTTCTGGATCACCAAGCCCTAGAAACAGCTGTTGGACATATAAAACTCCACCAATTTAACTCTTGATCATTTATATTCAACAAGTTGGACTATTTTATATTTTATATCCATACACATACATTTTTTGCCATTAAGTGTATTTAATATACTGTGTAAATCGACTTGCCTAATTTGTTTCTCATTACATTTACTTATCTACCAGCTCAATTTCAGATCTCTTGAGCACTTTGAAGTGTATTCTATATAGAGAAAACCTGTCTTTAACCTATAAACTATGTGTGTGTGTGTGTGTGTGCATGTGTGTATTTGTGTGCGTGTGTTGGTGTATACACTCACACATCATATACATATAAATAACCAATTATATGTATATATTATATATACATAACGATATATGTAAATATACATACATGTATATGTATATATATATATATATATATAGATGCACATAACCATATATATGTATTTATATATATATATATACACACACATAACCATATATATATATATACATACACACATACACACATACAGCATGCATACCTACATGCATATACATACACATATACATTCTTACAAAAGTTATTTGTAATTTTCTAATAAGCCATTGAAAAAAAGAAGAAAATAGAACAATGAAACAAATAATAAATCAACAAAAAAAAAATACAAACAAAGAGTGCTATAACACTATATAGGACATGAGGAGAATATGACCATAAAAAAAATAAGAACAAAGCAGTTAAGTAACAAAGCTTAAAATGATGGTCACAATCTCATTCGGAAATAAATAGCTCTGATATAAAACATTTGTTAATTGCTGCTGCTGATGTTGCTGTTGTTGTTGTTGCTGCTGTTGTTGTTGTTGTTGTAGTTGTTGTTGTTGATGGTGGTGGTGATGGCGGTGGCGGTGATGGCGGTGGCGGCGATGGTGGTGGTGGCGCAACCGGTGGTGGTGGTGGTGGTCGTGGTCGTGAAGATGATGATGACAATGATGGTGGTGGCAGTAGTGGTGATGGTGGTGGTGGTGACGATGGTTGTTGGTGGTTGTTGGTGGTGATGTTCTTTAGCTTTCAAGTTGGCCCTGTATAAACAGACCTATGAATCAAATACTTTCCTTTCAGTTGTGACAGACGTGCGCATATTTTAAAACATTATATACTCGCATCACATGCAGCCTACTTACGTTACACAACACTGCATGAATCAAGTGAGAATTGGCTGTTATTTCTTAATTGGTAGAGCAACCACACTCACAGGCATGTAAGTATACATATGTGTGTGTGTGTGTGTGTGTGTGTGTGGATTATATGTGTTCAAAGAATTTCGATTTTCTCTTTGTATTTTATCATTCAACTTTTACCTATTTTAGTCATTGGACTGCAGCCATGCTGGGACACCCACGTTTTGAGTTTGGTTCTTTATTTTATTGTTATCTCTTTCTGAACTGCTAAGTTACAGAGATGTAAGCAAATTGATACCCTTTGTCAAACAATAAAGGAAGGAACAAACACACAAGCTGCACACACACACACACACACACACACACACACAAATGTATTCACATACACACAGAGGCATACACACACAAACATACGCACACATATATGCCAATAGACAGATACATACATATATATATATAGTCATACACACACATATATACATACATGACCATACAGGATAAGCTTTCACGCAGGTCAACCTGGAAGTATAGTAGAAGACGTATGCCAAAATTGTTACACAATGGGACTAAATCCAAAACAACCCCACAATTCAAAGCAAACTTCTTAACCACACAGCCATTCGTGCATACATATACATCTATAAACCAGAGATTACATTTCTGCTCCTGTCAGGAACTAAATTGTCTAAGTTTAGTCTCAGACATGATTGACCATCTGTTCAAGTTGATCACTGCAGGCAATGTCCTTTAAAGTAGAGGAGACATTCAATGCATTTCAATTTATATTATGTAGTCATCTTTAAAAATAACTTTTCAGTCTCTACAGTATGCTGTGTCTCCTGAGTTAGAACTATGATAATGTCAATGATGGACATTGATCTAGACCAAACTGTCGGGTAGCTACTTTTGGCCAAATAACACTAGAAAAATCGTTTCCATTAATAAAGGTCAGTGGAGGTTAACGTATTTAATCCAGTAAAAAATTATTTTTTAATCAATTAAAATTGCGTATGCAATGCCAAGAAAAGTTATTGGCAAGAATTCTTGTCAACGACCAGAGAGTTAACTCTAATATCTGAACTGATTAAAAATATTTTTTGTTCTTCCTCCTCCTCATCCTCCTCTTCATCTTTCAAATGACAAAATGAAGGATGCATCCCTGTAATTCTTCTTTCTTCATCATGGTGTTGAGCAAGTTGAGAATGTTTAAAATGATCTTGATTTTATTAAGGATGGTAATTAGTCTACCTATTTTTCAGTCCTTACATCCTCTCCCACGAGATGTGTTGAACTGGACAATGACATCAACAGTAACAACAGCAACAAATACATTAACAAAAAAGACATATTTGATATCATATCTTTATATATGTATATATATATATATATATATATATATATATATAAGAGACCAAAGTGTATGTACGCCGCTATATTTTTATATATAAAAAATACAAAAACGGGACAAGAACGCAAAACATTCTGACAGTTAGATGATACAAAAAAGGGGACAACAAAACACACCTGTCTGGATGTTTTGCATTCTTGTCCAATTTTTGTTTTTTTTATATATAAAAATATAGCGCCGTACATACACTTTGGTCTTTTATATGTAAGTATATATATATATCTTGTGCGGGTGGCACATAAAATACATCATTTTGAGCGTGGCCGTTGCCAGTACCACCTGACTGGCCTTCATGCGGGTGACACGTAAAAGCACCCACTACACTCTCTGAGTGGTTGGCATTAGGAAGGGCATCCAGCTGTAGAAACTCTGCCAAATCAGATTGGAGCCTGGTGTAGCCATCTGGTTTCACCAGTCCTCAGTCAAATTGTCCAATCCATGCTAGCATGGAAGGCGGACGTTAAACGATGATGATGATGATATCTAAATTATGTACAACCTTATTATTCTTTCTATTCTTTCATTCTTTCCTACTTTCTCTCAGCCCTTTTACACTTACTTCGTTCATTCCACTCTTCGTTCTTTCATTCCCCCTCTCTCACATTTCCTGGCCTTCTCTTCATGCTCACTTTCCCTCCTCTTTCATTTCACCTTGTCCCTTTCATTTTTTCTCGCCCCTCCTTAATTCTTCTATCTCTCTGCCTCTACCTCTTTCTCTTCTCTCTCCATGTGACCAGTGTTCAGCCAAGCCTGACCTTTCTTTCTTGGTTCAGCTACCCTCCATGCAACATCTATATTCCTCCCTGTGCCTGTCTAATCTTATGTCCCTGCTATAAGGCTTTACTTCTACATACGCCAGCTTAATTTAATTCATCCTTAGTCAAAAGATACCTGTTGTTATGTCCTGTTATTTGCATTTGTATTTGTGTAACATTTCTCCCTTTTTTTCCATCCTTGTTTTCGTATACATTTGCTGCTTTCTTCCAAGGAATCTAATGCTCTTAGCTTAGTTTTTCTTTGAGGCTGGCCATATTGGAGCAATCTCGAGTATAACCAGCCAAAATTGCAAAGATAATCTGGAACTCGACTAAAGAAAGAAAACTCCGAATGACCCATCCTTGTTTTCTTTGTATCGTCTATCTGGATGTTTTGTTGTCCCCTTTTTTGTATTTTTTTAATATATATAAATATATATAAATATATATATATATATATATATATATATATATATATATATATATAGATAGATAGATAGATAGATAGATAGATATATATAGATAGATATAGGTGCAGGCATGGCTGTGTGGTAAGAAGCTTGCTTTCCAACCACATTGTTCCAGGTTCAGTCCCATTGAGTGGCATCTTGGGTAAAATGTCTTCTACTATAGCTTTGGGCCAGCCAAAGCCTTGTGAGTGGATTTGGTAGACGGAAACTGAAAGAAGCCCATAGTATATACCTATATATATAAACTACTGTGTTTTCCAAAATGGAGGTGAACACCTTTCTCCATGTGATTGGCTTAAAAAATTGTTAAGATACTATGATATTTTCCTACTTTTCTTAACATGAAACCAATGGTAGCCTTAATTCACAAATAAAGTTATTACTGTAAAAACCCATGTAATTTACACATTTTTTTCCTTAGGGGTGTGTAAATTATATGAGTAGATAATTTCCAGAATTTTTTTTAGAAATTTTGTTTTTGTTGAAAAAAGATGTACAAAACTTAAACATTCATACTGGAAGTTGACTCATTCACTGTCAGAATAGGTTTTTATAGAAAAAATAAAAGCTTAAATATAATGAAGTTGACTTTTATTTATGCTGGACGGTATAATGCTTACTTTATCTGTATAAATATACTAAAACCATTAACGTTTATTTGTAATTAAACTTAATTTGCAACACATCTGCATATTTATCAGCTTTGGTTTTGTTGATAATTCTTATCAGCAACTTTTCCTGTGATTGTGATTTGACAAGACATACAGCAGTATACTAAAGATCAGATGTAATCTCTTGTAAGCAAGAAATGTAAAATAAAGTTTATTATAAACAACACAAACACTTTGTAATTTAATAACTTTTAATGTGATACCTGTTAAACAGAAATTATATTTATTTAATGAAAATTTAATAAAATCTAATTATAAGTAAGTGAAATTATGCTAAATACAACTAAATTGAAAACCTTTTCTCCCTGGCTATATTGGCAATTCTGAAAACTTTTGGGTGTGATTTTTACATGAGTAGAAGCTATTTTTTTAACAAATTTTATCCTGAAAATCACCTGCGTAAATTACACAGGTGCACAAATTACATGGGTTTTTACAGTATATCCACCAATGCAATGTTGAGCACTTATTTTTATCATTCAACATTTTACATCTGTATGTGTGTGTGTGTTTCTATCAGTGCTTGTCTCCTCCATCCATGCTTGACAACCGGTGTTGGTGTGTTTACATCCCTGTAACATTAGTGGTCCAGCTGAAGAGACCAACAGAGTAATAATAGGCTTAAAAAAGTAGGGGTCAATTTGTCTGACTAAAACCCTTCAAAGCTGTGCTCCAGCATGGCTGCACTCAAATGACTGAAACAAGTAAAAGAATAAAAGAATTTGTAGAATATCAAGTTTGGCTTTGAGTTACATTTCGGTGTTTTTGACTTTGGAGCATATGGTTTGCTAACCTGTTCTTTGTGTTAGTGTAGCTTTTGGGAACAGGGTAGTAAAACATTTCTGTATATTAGTGTGGCTTTTGGACACACTGTTCACAAACGTCTGTGTATTAATGTAGCTTCTGGGAACAGGGTAGTAAAACATTTCTGAATATTAATGTAGCTTTTGGACATACTGTTTACAAACTTCTGTGTATTAATGTAGCTTTTGAGAACAGGGTAGTAAAACATTTCTGTATATTAGTGTGGCTTCTGGACACACTGTTCACAAATTTCTGTGTATTAATGTAGCTTTTGGCACTTGGTAGTAAATCATCTCTGCATATTAGTGTGGCTTTCAGATACACTGTTTCTAAACCTCTTCTGTGTGTTATTATGGATTTTAGACATAGGGTCTATAAATCACATCTGTATGTCAGTGTGACTTTTCAACAGATGGTTTTAAAACCACTTGTATGTATTAGTATAACTTTGAAACATATGGTTTGTAAACCACTTCTGCATGTTAATGTCACTTTAGATCACATGGGATTTAAACCATTTCTGAGTGTTAATATAGCTTTTGGATAGATGGTTTGTTAATTAGTTCTGTGTGTTAATGTAGCACACAGTTAATGGACACACAGTTTAGAAACCAATCCTGATTTTCAAAACTAACCTAAATTTAACCTTCAGATAATAAACCTAACCAAGGTTTAACTTTTATGTGTTTGGTCTAACCTGAAAATTAGAAAACTATTAAATGAGTTCATTTAATGATTTTGTAATTAGTTCCACATATAGTAAAGCAGTGAACTGGTAAAATCTGGGTTGCTTAATGACATTTTGTCAGTCTTCGTATTCTGAGTTCAAATTCTGTCAGGTTCGACTTTGCCTGTCATCCTTTTAGAGTTGATATAATAAGTACCAGTTGAGCACTGGGGTCGATGTAATTGACTCATCCCCTTATTCAAAGTTGCTGGTCTTATACCAAAATTTGAAACCTAATTAGTTGTACATAGGTGCAAGTGTGGCTGTGTGGTAAGAAGATTCCTTTCCAGTCACAGAGTTCCGGGTTCAGGCCCACTGCGTGGCACCTTGGGCGCCATCGCTTGATAACCGATGCTGTGTATTTATGTCCCCATAACTTCAGCATAAGAGATCAGTAGAATAAGTACTAGGCTTACAAAGAATAAGTCCTGGGGTTGATTTGTTCGACTAAAAGCAGTGCTCCAGCTAGGCCACAGTCAAATGACTGATACCAGTAAAAAAAATGTAAGAATAAAAGAACATTGTCATTGTTAAAGAGTTGTGCTTGTTAAAGATTTCGACTTTCCTATCAGAAATTAAATGAAATTGACCTGATTATAAAGTGTGACCCATTTTTCTCATTACACAATAAATGTACAAGTTATAAGGATATCCTTTTATCTTTTTATTCTTTTACTTGTTCCAGTCATTTGAGTGCAGCCAAGCTAGAGCACCACATAATTAACATATCATCACACTGATATTTGTTAGTGCCCCCGGACTGGCTCTTGTGCGGGGCCGTCGTAGGATTTTCGAGCGAGATCGTTGCCAGTGCCCCTGGGCTGGCTCTTGTGCAGGCGACACATGAAATTTTTCGAGCGAGATCGTTGCCAGTGCCCCTGGACTGGCTCTTGTGTGGGTGACACATAAATTGCACCATTTTGAGTGTGGCCGTTGCCAGTACCGCCTGACTGGCCTTTGTGTGGGTGACACGTAAAAGCACCCACTACACTCACTGAGTGGTTGGCGTTAGGAAGGGCATCCAGCTGTAGAAACTCTGCCAAATCAGATTGGAGCCTGGTGTAGCCATCTAGTTTCACCAGTCCTCAGTCAAATCGTCCAACCCATGCTAGCATGGAAAGCGGACGTTAAACGATGATGATGATGATGATGATATTTGTTATATTGTCTTATACCAGGATGTAAAGCATATTTGAACTCAGATACAAGATTTGAGCTATGAAACATGACATACAACACTAAACAGGATAAAGCCTCTTAATTTGTTATTGTCTTCTCCAAATTCCACTGCCTTAAAACAATAATGATAAGTGCATGGATGATATTGTCATGAGAAAGGAAATAACCTAGAGACACCATGGAAATACATAGCTTGTAATTAAAACCAAATAATCAAGCTCTTATGTAAATATGATGAAGAAGAATGTATAGCAATGGAGAAGATAATAATCATATTCTGTTGTAAGGTAATCAACTTGAAGAAGGATAAATGGAAATATAGAAACTATACAATAACAGTAAGTTTGCAGCCTTGGCAGAAGGTTAAAGTAAATCCTTTGCCAATTCACATTTCAGCCCATTTCATTTTGATTTCAAATGAAGCCAGAGATTAGCACCTAACTTAAATGGCCCTTGAATCTCTTGAGTAACTTCACCACACACACCTGCTTTATCGTCATCATTTGATAACTGTTTTCCAAGCTGGCATGGGTTGGACATATATGGTGTAATCTATGAGCAGACTTATGAAAATAAGAGGTGTGGGTTCGATTCCCATGCATACTAATTACCCTTTTTTCTGTCAAGGGCTTATAGACCCCAACATGAGATTATTTTCTATAACCAATATATGGTGAACATAAAGTTTAAAGCTTATAATTAATATTTACAGAATTTTTACTTATCACTATTTCATCACTGAATGCAGAATATACATGTTTGTTACAAAAAACATTATTTATGTAGTTATATATATATATATATATATATATATATATATATATATATATATATATATATATATATATATATATATTGTCATTGAATGCAGAATATGCATGTTTGTTGCTTACAGAAAATATATATATATATATATATATATATATATATATATATATATCACACACACACACATCGTTTAACGTCCGCTTTCCATGCTAGCATGGGTTGGACGATTTGACTGAGGACTGGCAAGCCAGATGGCTACACCAGGCTCCAATCTGATTTGGCAGAGATTCTACACCTGGATGCCCTTCCTAACGCCAACCACTCCGAGAGTGTAATATATATATATATATATATATATATATATATATATATATGTATATGTATATATATATTGTGTTGTGCAAACAAACAAACGTGCATATTTTGCATTCAGTGATGAAATGGTGTATATATATATATATATATATATATATATATATATATATATATATATATATATATATATATATATATACACACACACACACACACACACACATATAAATATATATACATATATATATATAAAATACAGAAATGGGACAAGAACACAAAACATCCAGGCAGACGATACAAGGAAAACAAGCACAGGTCATTCGGAGTTTTCTATCCTCGGTCAAGTTCCAGATTATCTTTGTAATTTCAGCTGGTTATACTTGACATTGCTCCAATCTGGCCAGCCCCAAGAAAAGAATAAACTAAGAGCATTAGATTTCTTAGAAGAAAGCAGCGAATGTATATAAAAGCAAGGACGGAAAAAAACAGAGAAATGTTTTATATATATATATATATATATATATATATGTGTGTGTGTGTGTGTGTGTGTTGCAAGGTCAAGTTCTTCCATCTGTGTGTATGTATGTATGTACGTATGCATGCATGTATGCATGCACACATACATGTATCTATGTATGCATTCTAGGAATGTATATATAGTTTCATATATTTTAGAAAAATGTTTTCAAGAAATTAGACAATCTTTGTCCACAAATAGCACAATTAAGTGGTAGTCCCGTTCCATTGTCTGGACATACCTAGATCAAATGCCTTGGGTGCTTTGGCGGGTTTGAAAGCTGAAAAGTAGAATGGTTGACAATCCCAGAATCTCTGACTCTTTGGCATTCAACAGGGTGATTGAAGTCAAGCAGAATTAATTGAATGCAGTAGAAAGGTGGGTGAAGGCTGTGATAAGGAGTAGGAAGGTGTAAGGTAGGTACAGAGAGAAGGAAAGATGTAACATGTATGTAGTATTGCAAGTAACCTCCACTGAACTCAGATGTTTTGCTGAATTACATTAATACCAAAGGAACTTTTAAATCACTCTGAGTATATATATATGCATACATAGATACATACATCTATGTGTGTGTATATATATATATATATATATATATATATGTATGCATGTGTATGTATATATACATATTTATTTATTTATTTATTTATTTATGTGTTTCAGCCAAGTGGCTGCGGTCATGCTGGTGCACCACCGTGATTTTCACGTTCTTTGCATGGCTCTTCTCCCCCACCTGACATGGTCCAATCAAGAGTTTTGATGGCACATCTGGTGTATAAGAGAATTTGACACAGCTGCCCTAAACTGCGTCTCATTACGAGCCATTGGTTCGTCTAGTATCGTGGAGAGGAAAGCGTCAAGTTTTGTCTTGAAGACCTCCGCATCCATGTCTTGCATGTCTCTCAAATGTTTTGGCAGGGCATTGAAGAGCTGAGGTCCTCTGAAACCGAGGCTGCTGCAGTATCTCGTTCTTATGTGAGATGCAGTGGACGGTACCTTTGGCACCATGCAGTGGCGACCCGTGCAGGCATTCCTGTAGTACTTGATACCAAAGTTTGGCACCAGTCCTTCCAGTATTTTCCATATGTATATTATTACATATCTCTCCCGCCTGCGCTCCAGGGAGTAGAGACCTAGTGCCTTCAGTCGCTCCCTGTAGTTCATCTGTTGGACTGTGGCGATCTTTTTTGTATAGTGCCGCTGAATTGCCTCGAGTTCTGCTGTCCGCTTAACACTGTGTGGTGACCACAACTGAGAGCAATAGTCTAGGCGGCTCAGAACAAATGTCTTCCATAGAATCAACATGACTTTTTGATCCCTTGTACGGAAAGTCCTCAGTATCCACCCCGCCAGTTGTCTGCACCTTGCTGTCAACTTGATAATGTGCATGTGAAATGATGCATCACTACACATGTTGATGCCCAGATCTCTAACTGTTTGTTGTTCTGGGATTGCAGTACCTCCAGGCCCTGTGTATGCCAGTTGGGAGGTACTTGTGGTCTTGTAGCGCAGTACTTGAAATTTTTTTGCATTGAACTGCATATTATTTTGCTCTGCCCACTCATATATTGCATTTAGGTCATTCTGCAGGCTTACAATATCATCAGGATTCTTTATTGCCTGAGATATCTTTGTGTCATCAGCATAGCTAGTGACAGTGGCTCTCCGCGTGACCGTGGGCATGTCCAGAAGGGCCACTATGAACAGTAGTGGCCCCAGAACAGTTCCCTGTGGAACACCGCTCAATATTTCTGTTTCCCTAGATAGTTCTCCATTGGCTGCAACTGTCTGACTTCTACCATTCAGGAAGTCATGCAGCCACTCTCCTAATTTACCAGCTATGCCAAGGTTTCGCAGCTTGTGACATATCAAGCCATGATCAACTTTGTCAAAGGCTTTTGCAAAGTCGAGATATATCACATCAACATTTGAATGGTCAAGTAGCTGCTTCAGGACCCAGTCATAATGCTGCAAGAGCTGCGTGAGGCAGCTTTTACCTGGACGGAAACCATGCTGGGTCTCATTCAGCAAGTCATTTTCTTCTAGGAACGCAATCAATCTCCTTCTGACAATTCGTTCCATGACTTTGCTAATATGTGAAGTCAGAGAGATGGGCCTGTAGTTTCCAGCCTCTGCTCTGCTTCCACCTTTATGGATAGGACATATGGTGCCTTCCTTCAGCTTTTTGGGAAGTTTACCATTTGCAAGGAAACTCTGGAAGAGTATCCGGAGTGGTCCTGCTAATTCTTGTTTACACGACTTTAAGAGGACAGCTGGGAAACCATCGGGGCCAGTTGCCGAATTTAAGCTCATTTCATTTATGGCAGCTATCACATCTTCCTCTTCAATGTCGATGTAGGTAATGGATGCAGTCCCCTTCTGCTGAGTGCTATTGTCAAAGAAATCAGCTGGGTTCTTTATCTGCATGTGACTCAGAGGAGAGGTGAAGACACTCTTGAATTGTGTACTGAGCACTTCACTTATCCATGTGGGATCTGCAGTCAGTGAGCCATTAGGCAGGAACAGGGGTCCTATCTTATACTGCACCGTAGCAGTCTCCTTTGCAAATCTATAGAAAGCCTTGGGGTTTGTTTTTATGCTTTCTACTGCTCTCTTTTCCTTCTCTGCTCTCTCCTTTTCATGGGAGAGTTTAATTTTGTTTTCTATTTCTAACAGTGTTAGTTTTAATTTAGCCCTTTTCCTATCCTCCAGTTCTCTATTTAACTGGTTTGAGACCTTTGTTCTGTGTCTCATAAGGATTTTCCTGTCTCTAGGAATTCTATTGGCATGTTTGCTGGTCTTTCTATATGGCACGTATTTGGTGCATATGTCTTGTATGGTTGACATAAAATGACTTAGTTTGAGGTCATTGTCTTGTATAGAAAGGCTGTCATGCCAGTTTTGATTTCGAATCTCTCTGCGAATTGACTTCCAGTCCGCCCCGTGGAAATTCAGGTTGGATATTGCTTGAGTCCTCCTGGTGGGGTGGGTGTCAGTGGGTTGTCTAGGACCATACATAGTTAATTCTATAATGTTATGATCTGAGAGAGACGTGGGCGTTATTTTCACATTATGGATTAGGCTCACATTGTTTGTGAAGCAGAGATCTAAAATATTGCTTCCCCTGGTTGGTTGGAGTATCACTTGTTCCATGAACAGCATGTTGGATAGTTCTAGCAATGATTTTGCCTGGCTTTGTTCATGCAGTGACATCCCAGAGAGGATGTGACCTTCAGGCCATTTAACATTTGGGAGGTTAAAGTCGCCTAGGAAAAGTATATTGATGTGTTGGTCCAGATTTGTCAGGACCTTTTCTATGCGTCTGAGGCTGTCCTCAAATTTACCTTCCTGCTTTGCGGTATTTGGTGGACGGTATGTTGAGCATACAACTACATCAATTTGTTTTATGTGTACTATTAAAGTATCACATACAGAGTTTGAGTGTGATAGTAGTAGTAGGGGTGTGACATCTTCTCGGATGTACATTGCAACTCCCCCATGACTTCTATCCCTTCTGTCTGTTCGGAGTACGGCATACTCTGGTATATTTATCTCCGCATCTGCTATATTAGGTGTTAGATGCGTTTCGGTAAGCACCATGCATATTGCTTGATTGCATGTTACTAGGTCTTTCAAGTATAGGAACTTGTCTTTGCCGCCTGTTCGTAATAGGCCCCGGATATTCAGTAGGAATATGGGTGTGATATCTGTGCAGGGGTTCCTGGTGTTAGCGGTGGCCATCCCTGATCCATCATCTGTGGTGGTCTTGGACAATGGTTCGTGTGGCGTTGACTCTGTACCCTCTGCATCCACGTTAACTGTTGTACCATTTTCTGGGCCAAGCTTAAAAAAGCTTGCTGCTCAGCTACTGCAGTTCGTACAGCCTCTGCATATAGCCTTTTTTTGGGAGCAGAAGGAATATACGGACTTCTCTCTTTGTGAGTCCTGTTGGTATTTGGTGGATTATGTGTACGTAGATTTAAGCTTTCTGGTCTCCCTTTTCTGCGCTCCCGCTTATTTTGTTGTAAGTGGTTATCTACCTTGTTTAGCTGGTGGTGTTTGGGATGGGCAAATTTGCAGTTTTGTCCCTTTTCCCCGTGCCAGCAGGTACCATTTAGGTAGAATTTACAGATCTGTTTCTTTTTCTTTTTCTCTGTGTGACGTGTTTGGGCTTGAAGCCTGTTTGTGTTTACCGTCTTCTTGTCTGTTCTCCTGTCTTTGTCGTTTGTGGTGCAGCGTTGACTGTATTCACCATGGTCATTGCATCCCTCATCAGTGGCTACAGCACTGGTGGCATCTGCCTTGTCTTGGTGATTCGTCTGGTCCTCCTGAGCCTGAGCACAGTGTGCAGGGTCTTCACTGTCCATTTTTGTGTCCGTGTCTCTCATAATGCCTTCTAGGAGGTCAAGGTGCGGTTTCACGAGCTCGTAGGAGCGAATATATATATATATATATATATATATATATATATATATATATATATATATATATATATATGTATATATACATACACATACATACATATATATATATATATATATATATATATATATATATATATATATATATATGTATATATACATACACATACATACATATATATATATATATATATATATATATATATATGTATGTATGTGTATGTATATATACATATATATATATATATATATATATATATATATATATATATATATGTATGTATGTGTATGTATATATACATATATATATATATATATATATATATATATATATATATATATATATATATATATATATATATATATATATATATATATATACATGTACATATATATAAACACACACATGTCAGCATGTAATTGTGAAACAAGATGTTGAAAAATAGTACTCAGATACTGAGTGTAAAGTAACATGTCTTTTATTAAAGCTGAAAAAATGATCACAGCTGTCCAACAAATGGTAACGTGAAACCCTGAGTAACAGGTTATGAAGACATTTTTCGACTTTAATAAAAAGTGTGTGTGTGTGTGTTTGTCACCCATCACTGCTTGAAAACTGACATTCCTGTACTTAGCGATTCGGCAAAGGAGACTGATAGGAAAAGTACCAGGCTTAACAAAACAATAAGTACTGGGGTTGATTCCTTTGACTAAAAATTCTTGAAGGCAGTGCCCCAGCATGGTCGCAGTCTAATGACTGAAACAAGTAAAAGATAAAAAAAAATGAGAGAGGAAAGATAAAACGTTTCTATAAACATGTTACTGCGTGATTAAAATACAATGTGTGTGTGCATGCATGTGTGTGTGTGTGTGCATGTGTGTGAGTGTGTGTGTGTGTGAGTGTGTGTGAGTGCGAGTGTGTGTGTTGTGTGAGTGTGTGTGAGTGCGAGTGTGTGTGTGTGTGTGTGAGTGTGTGTGTTAGTGTGTGTGTGTGTGTTCAGTCATCTTGCTTTTAGGATATACAAACATTGAAAAAGAAATTGATGGATAAGAAAGAAAAAAATTGAAAACAGAATAATTTCCATGGCACTAAAGTTTTAACTTCAAAAGACTGTCTTTGCTTTGGCAGATGAAGAAACATGAAATGAGAGATTCTTACATTATTTCTATTTCCCATTGCGCTTATATATACAGTTATAGAAAAAGAAAACGAATTTAGATTTAATTATGCAAGAATAATGCTTTGAGGGAAAATACATGTTATTTTACTTTTTCACATCCATCAATCCTTTGCACAAAGAATAAAATATGACTAACCCAGTCAAAGAATCACTCCTGTCAGAAATAAAGATGGTAAAAACTAACAAGGAATTTTGAATGCATGGCAAAGGCTGTGGAATGTAGGAAAACAAACAAATTCTCGAGAAGAATCTACATTAGAACACAATGTGCGTATGCATCCAGCTGGTGTACAAACAACAATGCTACATGGTCTTGAAACTTGGACCATGAATGCAGAAGATGGGTAAAGTCTAGAAAGAAACAAGGCTAGTATGCTCTGTTGGATGTGCAGCATCAGTGTACATGCATGGCAAAGTGCAAACATGTTGAGAGAGCAGTAGTGTAACTAGGGGGACAAGGGGGGTATGTTCCCCAGGCACCAAACCGATTGAAGGTGGGGTGCAAATTGAAGCAGGGTGCCTAATCAAAAGCAAGAAAGATGAGACTTTAAATAATTGTATTTTTTTTTTATTACATCTCATTTTACACATTAGGTTTTTTAATATTTCAATCAGGGAAGCTGGTGCATTAAACAGTTAAAATAAGGAGGTTTTGTAAAAGTAAACACTCAAAACATATATTTTGAATTACAGGCTGTACCAAAGTAGCAGGTAAATAAACTTTGGTAAAGTATTTATTCCTAAAATATTGCTTTAAAACATTAATTACTTGTAACAAATAAGGACTATATGATATCGTGGATTTTGTAATTGGGATGGGGCGCAGTTTTGCAGCTTGCCTCAGGTGCAGTTTACCCTAGCTACGCCACTGGTTGAGAGAATAACTAGGCACAAAAAGCATCATTGGTAGTGTTCAAGAGAGAAGACTGCACTGATATTGTCATGTGATGCTGAAAGATGAGGGCTGCTGCAAAAAAAAAAAAAATGGCCAATTACTTAATGTGAGCAGAATCTGTGGGAGAGGGAGATCTAGGAAGGTGTGGTATGAAGTAGTCAAGACCAACCTCAAGATGTTGAGTTTCACAAAGGAGATGACAACTGACAGACATGATTGGTGATATGCTGTACTTATGAAGACCTGTTCATCTTAGTAATAATAAGATTCTGTCAAGCCTTCCTCCACAACACAGCACATCTTTCAACACCTATCCCTCCATTATTCTCCTAACTACAGCATTGTTCACTCAGGTGCTGTGAAAGATATTTATCTCTTACACTTCACATCATTTTCCTTTCACAGTCACCTATCATCTCTGCCTCCCTACTTTATTCCTGTTTCCTTCACTTCCTGCTTAAACTGATATTCAGCATTGACCGGGCCCTCCCTAACTCATGTGCTCCATTCACTGCATCTACCTCTATCCCTATCTCTAACCAGTTGATGTTTGGCCTAAGCATCTCTAAAATGCTCTACTTAATGCTAATGTGGCTTACTGCTATCTTTCAGGTTTCAGATAGAGCTTGTTAGTTTTTTGCTTTCCCTTTCATCAATGTTTTGAAAGAAGACTGGTGGTTGGTGTATCTTTTTACATAAGTCACTTCCACACATTCTGAGGTATTTTTCTTTCATGATGATGATGATGATGATGATGATGATAATGATGATGATCATGATCATAATAATGATATCATCATCGTCATCATCAGCATCATCATCATCATCATTATTTACCATGGAAAAACTAGAAATAAAATAATTTCTGTACCACCTGAATTTAAACTACAAACAACCATGACCTTGGCGAATGAAGGAACATTAATTTAGCAATTTCAATATTATTTATCATCCTCTCTGGTCTTTTCTTTGTCCTTTCTCTTTACTAGGTTTAGAGGAAAGCAATAACTTGAACGTACCATTTATAAATTGTATACTGAACTAAGTATCTGTTACTCCATCCTGATGAAGCACAATCAAGTAGAAACTTGATATTGATGAAGTAGACAAACATGTTTATTGATACATTTACTGAAAAATATGAAATACTAAATAAATAATTCTTAGAGAAAAAAAATATATATTTATTTATTTTATTCATTAATTTATTTTTTATTTGCTTAGACCAAAAAGTGAACCATCATAAAGCTTCAATAAAGCTGTCAGTTATTACAATATAGCATTAGAAAAAAGTGGGCTTAGTGCACAACCAGAAAAAGGTATTATAAGTGCTATTTACAGATTAAAGAATACCTTTGAGATAGAAATGAAAATACATCTCAGTGCACAGTATATGTAATGGACAGAGAGTACAACAAGCATTAGTTCTGTAGCTACTTATAAAAAATATGCAGATTGTAGTACTTCCAGAAATATGACAAACACCCCACCCCACCCCACCCCGCCAGAAAAAAAGAAAAAATAAGGAAAAAAAAACATATGCAAAAATAGACAGAAGTATGAATATTGAAACCAATTATAACAATACTAAACCCTGGATTTAATGCATTGGTATTAGTTAAAATCGTCATTATCTATAGATACAAATCATATAACGAACATATGGCTTCTTGAGCAGCAAGTAAGGAAGAAAATTAGAGTAAATATAACTCAACTTTCTTCTCTTAAGTCTGTTAATTATGATACTGAAATCATTTCACATATAGAAACATTAAAATATCCTTTGCTAAATATAGAATATTAGTGAGTAGAGACAGGCCACAGTGTCAGCTCACTCAAACATCCAAATTTATCTATTATGGCTATAAGCTATTAATAAAGACATTATTAACAAAAATATACAGAAAATGCTGACATCAGTTTACGTAATGGATAGAAAATGGTGCACTCTGTTCATTACATAAACTGATATATGCATCAAAATGCATTTTGATTTATGCCTAGATACAAAGACGCCAATCAAAAGCTATTAATAAAGATCGTATGCATTATGCCTGCATGAAGATATCTGCATACACATGTAAGTATGTAAGGATATATATATATATATATATATATATATATATATATATATATACAGTATATAATATATAGTATATAATATATATATATATATCTTTTATACTTTACTTGTTTGAGTCATTAGACTGCAGCCATACTGGGGTACTACTTTAAAGAATTTTAGCTGAATGGTTTGACCCAAGTGCTTATTTTTCTATTCTAAGCTGGCTCAAGGTGCAGCACAATGGAACTGAACCTTGAACCAAGTGTTTGGGAAGCAAGCTCCTTACTACACAGCCATGCCTGTCCCAGCACAGCCCACATGCACATATATGTATATATGTGTGTGTGTGTATTTTATTAAAACGGTGACCCCAATACAGTTCATTCTACTTCATTCAAGAACACACTAAGAGCTAACTACGAAATAGTTACTACTCAGATATCCGTTAATAGATGAAAGAGGATTAGAACTAATAATGATAGGGATGATGGTGGAATAAAGAAAATAGTGGAGCAAAAGAGACAAGTAACTAAATATGTAGGACCATTTAAAAGGAAAGATTGATAATAATAGATGTGTGTTGAGAGGGTCTCTATTGGGATGATGAACTACTATCTGTTACCAATTGCAACCCACAACTTACTGAAAGATTCTAACCATCCTTAAAACATGAACAACTATCTAGTATACAGCTTCTCTGATAGATCTTTGCCATTAGATAAGTATTCAGAAGTAGAACCTTACTGTGACAATGCACTGTATAGAAGTGTTTATAAAGAAAAAATATCTATCTTCTACATAGAACCCACTCCTAGATTATGAACACAAATAAATTGCAATACAAAAGGAAAATTTATGTGGTTCACTCCTTATTACATCGATTACATACAACCAAATTCTTAGAAAATATTTACTCCTATAAAAAAAAAAAAGAACTTACTATATTACAATGAAATATTTAACTAAAGAAAGCATAAAAATTTCATATTCAGTCACTCTTATTTTTGAAAAAAGTTTAATCACATCTAACCTGAACTAACGGTGAAATAACAACTAGATTTCTATCAAATCCTGCAACTGTGCCAACACCAACAAATGTCTATAGAATAATAACTTCTAAGCTAAGAATATTGACAAATGCACAGTCAACACTAATAATACCTCTAAAGTGTACATAGATATGACTTCCAAACCCTTTAAATCTATCTACAATTTGCACACTTACTCATTTAGACATTTCGACAGGCCAAAGCAAACCTATTTATTTATCAATTTGTATATTTAGTTATCTATTTGTGTATACTTATTTGTTTGAGTATATATTTTTACAATTATTTGATAACTTATTTTATGATTAATCACTAATAATTTATCTATTTGGCTATCAGACATGGAAGCTAGACAGCTGCTCTGGCAGTGATCCCGCTCAGATGGTGCTGTTAGCGCTCCACTGGCACAGGTGCCAGTCATTGAATTTGGTTCAGTTTCGATTTCACTTGCCCCAACAGGTCTTTGCAATACATATGTATGTATGTATGTATGTATGTCTGTATATGTGTGTGTGTTTGTGTGTATATGTAACCCTCTCTTTCTCTCTCTCTCTCTCTCTCCTCATATATATATATATATATATATATATATATAGTGCCCCAGCATGGCTGCAGTCTTATGACTGAAACAAGTAAAAGATAAAAGATGTGTGTGTGTGTGTGTGTGTGTGTGTGTGTGTGGTGTATCTGTACATGCATATTTGTGCATATGTATGTTCATGTGTGAACCATGTGGCCATATACTCCTTTCCAAGGTTGAGTATGTCGACCATCTGAAGTCCTATGAAAGATCTGTATGCAATGCCCTTCATTCTAGACCAAGTGATTTGACATGTGTAGTGTATGAAAGGGCTTGTACGTCAATTTTAGGTCTGAAGAGATAAATGGCAGTTCACAGGGATAATATCACATAAGGTGATCTGATAAATCCAGTGGAAGTTACAACTTTTGTCAGTCACTTATCCTGCAAAACATGCAGATCAGAGCAGTGGGAGTGAATAGTCATCTGAGAGGTCATTGATGGAATGTCAGAATTGCCATTGACAATGGGGAAGCTCAGTGAGACAGCATCATCTGTGAAGATGGAGCAATCACTATGCATGCATGCATGTATGTATGTATGTTTGTATGCATGCATTATGTGTGTGTTTGTGTGTGTGCATGCATGTCTGTGTGTGTGGAAGGAAGTATGTATGTATTTATGCATGTGTTTGTATGTATTTATGCATGCATGTATGCTTGTACATGTATCCATGTACTCACATATGTATGCCTCATATGTGTGTGTGTACGTGTGTGTGTGTGCGTGTGCATGTGTGTGTGTGTGTGTGTGTGTGTGTGTGTGTGTGTGTGTGTGTGTGAAAGCTGTTTAAGAAACTATGTTAGGAGATGTGACTCCATATCAAGATCAGGAGGTGAAGTGACATCCTTAAGCAATATCTTGTTACGCAATAAAACAACACACAAGAAACATGCTTTCTTAGATGTTGATCAATTGGATCAGTGAGTGGTTTGCTAGACAGCATTTACTTGATGTTTGAAAATCAAGATTTGTTTCTAAAGTTACTTGCACATATGGAGCAAGAAAGATCTGAATATTTCTACTAAGTCACGCCATCCTTTGCAGTGTTTCAACATAGACTAATATGAGAAAGAAATGTAGATACACAGATCTTAGTGAAAAAACACAATATAGATACTGTAAATATCTCAGTAGCTGAAATACACTTCATTGAAAAAACGAATGCTCTAATTTGTTGGAGCAAACTGAAATCATGGAAACATATAAACAACGTCTCACTTCCTGATATGCCAGATTATGATGAAGCAGTGCTGAAAATACAGAAGTGAAAAATTTGAAATTTAATATAGTGTATAAACAGCAGGTTTTGACAGTATCCATTTTGTAAATAGCAATAGAATAGGAAACATTATGTGGGTCACTCCTCTTTATTATATTAAGGTAGCTATACATATCACCAAAAATTTAGAAAACATTTCTTCCAGTAAATGATTACTATAAAATATCCAACCAAAAATACCATCAAAATTTCCTATTCAACCACCATTAATCTTGACCAGAATTTAACCACGTTTAATATCAACAAACGCAGTAAAACATTGATGTAATATCCAGTTGCAGTGAAGGAAGTGTACTTAAAATGCTTATGTGATATTGAAGAAAATAGATGAGTCTAATAAAGCATGTTATTGCTTTGGATTTTTGAGATAAGTTAGTTGATGTCTTAAAGAAATCAAAATATATTTGTTATCATAAATCAACTGATCAGAAAACTAATCTGCTTTTGTGTGAGTTAATTTTTCCTGCAAGTATAAAGGAGTGTAAGCATCTTTTTCGGGAATAACTGCTGTTGTATTAATAACTTGATAATGTAAAAGAAATTCACATAAATAACAGCTTTGGACATGGTCCACATGGAGTAAATAATATTAGCAGACAACATAATTCAGTGTTTTTGAGACTCATAGATAATTCTTATATTATATTTGTAAGACGCTTGTGCCACAGTTGGCTTTATATTGCCCAAATATGTTTGCTTACTTATCCTCTCATTTAACTTTTCTCATATCAGAAATTGAAATTGATTTTGCTTTAGCATCCTTCAAGATGATTTCAAAAACAATTTTCTCATTGATTAATTACAGAAATACCTGCACAAGTATTGAGTAATCCCATAAATAATGCAGTTTTTTCAATTGCATGAACTAAAAGTTGGAGGGGGACAAGATAAACTACCTGCATCAACTTGCTATAAAAGCAGGTAGTAATTTTACCATGTCCTTATTCTTAGTGAAAGTTTTGAAGAGTGCAGTTTGATTTTAACAGTTAATTTTTCAAAGCTATAATGAAAGTGACAAATGAGCATATTCAGCATATTTTGCTTTATGAGTTCAATAAAGGCAACAATGCAATGGAAAGTGCAAGGACTATTTATGCAGTATATGGGGATCGGACAATAAGCATAAACCATTGTCGACAGTGGTTTCAGAAATTCTGAGCTGGAAACTACAGCCTAGAAGACAAGCCTCATCCTGAAAGAGTTGTAGAACTCAAAGAGGACGTCCTGCAACCCTTGGTGGAACAAAATCCCATCGCAACTAGCAGAGAAGCTTGAATTTGGTCATTCAACCATTCATTGACACCTGCATGCCATCGGAAAAGTCAGCAAATTGGCACAATGGGTTTCTCACAAACTTTTTGAGTCTAATCACACGAAGAGAGTGAATGTGTGCTCTTCTTTTCTGTCACATCTCACGAATGTACCTTTTTTGTACTGAATAGTGACTGGTAACAAGAAATGGGTTCTCTATAAAAATGTCAAGCGCCAAAGACAGTGGGTAAGGAAAGGAGAAACACTGGCACCCCAGGTTAAAAAAAGTCTTTACCCACATTAGGTGCTGTTATCTATTTGATGAGATATGAAAGGTTTAGTCCACTTTGAACTTTTAAACCCAAACCAGATAAAAACAAAGCCAGAAATGTTTATTTCATTAGTTCATTCAATTATCCATGCTTTGTATATTATTTATTGTAATCTGGTCATCATGATGCAAAGGGAATAAAGCATTTTTGCAAGTTTAACAGTGGTGGTCATATTCAGATAGCTTAAGATTAGTCATTATGTTCAATTATTTTTTCATAATCATAAACCAGAAGCTATCTGCTCATATTTTACCATGACCATATTTTTCCTGAAAGAAAAATGTTTACAACTTGAAAGTTTCCTATCATATATTTATCTTTATGGAAAACACTTAAGCAATGGTTTTATGCTCTATTCATGCTCAAAATCTTCCCTTTTCGGGTAAGCTCCTACTCCAGGGCCTAGAAGCAATACTGTTCTACTTTATAAAATTTCTCCCAGAGGCTCTATTTAACAAGCAAATGAAGAAACTCATCACAGTTCTTACACCTTAGTGTGTTGTAAAAAGCTAAAACATAAGTTTATCTTGAAAATTCAATCCCCCAATGCATTTTTTATGACAAGATATTTGTTTAAAACAGTGGTCTGAATTCAAATAATGAAATGTTCTGCCAAAAATACAGTATCATCAAACATTGTTGTTTACCTTCAAGTTAGTCCAAACCCAGTAGATCAATGATTCAAGTTATTCCAGCTAGGAACATTTCGTCTTTTATTCAGATGTAATAATGTATTTAGGGATACAATATAGATGTCTATTATCATCTAAAATAGTAAGCTACGATTTGTGGAGATATTGGTTGCTATTTATAGCAATTTGAATGACCAAGTAATGTCACTCTTTTACAGAGTAATCATAAAATAATTGACAAAAAAAAGTCAATGGGCAAACTTGATAGAATGTAATGGTAATGTACCATTTTATCTCTTATGGTAATAATATCATTAGAATGAGTCCAGCAGTTGATTCTTTATTCACATCAAGCATGATATAAACATAGTTAACCAATAGCTTTTCCACTACCAAGTCTGTCAGTCAAGGTAGCAAGCTAGCAGAATTGTTAATGCATGGGACAATATGTTTAGCAGCATTTCTTTTGGCTCTTTACATTCTAAGTTCAAATCCCACTGAGATCACCTTTGCTTTTCATTCCTTTGAGGATGATAAAATAACATACCAGTCAAGTACTGGAGTTGGTGTAATCGACTTACCCTCCTCCCTCAAGAAGAAAGATACATTAAGGAGCTTTTTTATGAGTACTATTGGATTACTTGAATCCAAATATTATGACACGTACACACACACACACACACACACACACACACATATATATATATATCATCATCATCATCTTCATCGTTTAACGTCCGCTTTCCATGCTAGCATGGGTTGGACAATTTGACTGAGGACTGGTGAAAGCGGATGGCAACACCAGGCTCCAATCTGATTTGGCAGAGTTTCTACAGCTGGATGCCCTTCCTTACGATATATATATATATATATATATAGTTGAAATTTACAGAAAAACAAAAGACGAAGACAGGTGTATAAACAACAAACAGGTGTATTAGTTTAACGTTCGGGAAGGTAAGAAAGTCTTTTATGTTTTGAGCCTACACTCTTGGACAGAAAGGACTACGAGTAAATAAATAGAGAGAGAGAGAATAAAAAAACTTTTGGAGCTAGTGATCAATCATAGCAGCAGGCTGGACACACACACATATATATATATATATATATATATATATATGCACACACACACGTGTATATAAATATATATGTGTGTGTGTGTGTGTGTGTGTATCATTCAACTACGGTAGTAGTTGAATAATATTCTTAAGGCTGCAATTTACTCACATGCAGCATATCTCAGAGCTCGTTGCTAATTCAGTTCTTAACTGATTTGAAAACTGTTAACATTTTTGAAGGGGATTGATTCCTAGCTTCATTTTGGCATAAAAAAATTGAGATAGAAGAAAGCATGAAGAATTTCAAAGTTTTGATCCCAGGCGACAAAAGTTTGTATCAAAAAAGTTGTGAGGTAAAATACCATGAAAAAATATAAGGAAAAAAATTGGATTTAAGTATAATTAACTTATTTTATTTTAAAAACAAACTATATTTTAATTAAGCTTAAATGATAGAGCTCAATTCAAGGAATTTCAACAAACTATATTTTAATTAAGCTTAAATGATAGAGCTCAATTCAAGGAATTTCATGGTATCAATCTCATGCAATGAAGTTTTGAAAGAAAAAAGTTATGAGTGTTTGTTTCTCAAATTTGAGGTTGATAATATAGTTCTATACTTTTTTATGAATATAGTTCTATAAGGGGACTTTTAATATATGTTGCTGGTGTCATTGAGGTAAGGAAAAAAATTATCAATGACATCACTAATTGACACATTATTAATTAGCATAATAGCATAGTCAGGAAAAAACATGGATTACATGGAAAAATGTGAGCAAGAGAAATAATATCCTCAAGATTATAAACCTGGAAAATTACAGGACAAGTTATTACACTTGGAAAAGTTCAGACAACTTATTACATCTGGTAAAGTACAGAACGAGAAAATTTTTACTTAAAATATTGCAGCTAAGGATAAAATTTGAATATTGAAAATTATATGATTTTAATTTACAAAGTAACATTATAATTAAAAAATACCATCATTTTGTTAAAATATTGATACATTAGAATACTTAAAAATTGAGAGCCAGAAGTACCAATATAGCTAAAGTTTTATGAAAAGGAGAATAATATATATGGTAGGCAAATTCATTATGAAAAATCAGGCATTGAGTCAAGGCTAAAAATGTGAAGACTTGGCAATAACTTAAGCAAATTTTATTGTGAATTTGTTGTTATAGGTAGATTTTACTGTAATATATAACTAATTTTTGTATTATTCTATTTATTCTACTAACTAATTATGTACGACTATTATTTTTTATAACCTATTTTTAAATTTCTAATTATTTATCAATAATAAAAAAATGAATTCTTTTTGAAGTGCAAAAAATATTTTGAGTTATTTTTAATTTTTAATAGAAGTAACAAGTAATAACTTGTAATAAAATTTTTAGTTTTAATAAAAGCTAACATTTTCTAAATCTAAATATTTTATTTGAAATTTTATCCTTAGCTGCAGTATTTTAAGTAAAAATTTTCTTGTTCTGTACTTTACCAGATGTAATAAGTTGTCCTGTACTTTTCCAAGTGTAATAACTTGTCCTGTAATTTTCCAGGTTTTTTAACCTTAAGAATATTATTGCTCTTGCTCACATTTTTCCATGTAATATATATATATATATATGTATATATATATATATGTATATATATATATATATATATATATATATATATATATATATATATATACATGCTGATAAACCAGTTTAGAAATTCTGTGAAACTAACAGAAACATGCCCTGTAACAGATATCACTTTAAACTGTGTAATTGAATGATAACTGAATTACGAATCAAATTTACGATAATGAAAATGGCTAAAAACATGAGAACCCTCAAAGTTAAATTTGCTAAAACAGGCATCACACAAATAAAAAATAAATGGAAATGGGGAAACAAGTATGAATATTTACAGAATGCAGAAGAAATACAAGAATCGTGTAATAAAGAACAATTAGAAGTAAACTGGAACATAATTTAAACTTGCATGCAACTATTGCTAGAGAAAACATTGCCATTTTAGAAAAGGAAAAGAGGGATAAAAAAAGAAATGAATGAACAACATGAAAGTCAATCAAAAAAGTAAAAAAAAGAGAAATACAAGAATAAAGATCAAGTTAGATATATTGTGTTGGTGTCCTTGTCTTGAAGACGATAGAGAACATTTGTGATAGAAGAGAAGCAGTAACAGCAGCAGCAGTAGTGGTGGTATTGGTGATAGTGGTAGTGGTAGTGGTGGCGGTAGCAGCAGTAGCAGTAGT
>NC_142929.1:30146980-30181980 GCF_046866305.1 Octopus bimaculoides | reverse complement strand
TGAAGCTGGTTAATATGCATATGGTGTGTTGAAAATAGTTTTCTTCTGAACCTTTTTAAGTGGTTTCATAGTGATTAAACATACTCTGCTTCAGAATTGTATAAATTTGTACCTGTATCTGTTAAATAAAATCATGTTCTTCACTTTACTTCATATTCTTTCTATAAACATTACACTGTATATATGGTACAATATGATATATTTATGAAGGCGCATGGCTCAGTGGTTAGAGCATCAGGCTTGCAATCATGAGGTAGTGAGTTCCCTTCCCTGACTGGGTTGTGTGTTGTGTTCTTGATAAGCAAGATACTTTATTTCATGTTGCTCCAGTTCACTCAGCTGTAGAAATGAGTCGTGATGTCACTGGTGCCAAGCTTTTGCCTTTCCTTTAGATAACATTAGTGGCATGAAGTGGGGAGGCTGGCATGCATGGGTAACTGCTGAGCATTCATATACAACCTTGTCTGGACTTGTACTTCAGAGAGGAACTTTCGGGTTGCAATCCCATGGTCACTTGCAACCAAAGGGCATCCTTACACTCTACCATTTATGGTATATTCAAAAAAGTTTTAATGGATCGATAAATATCAAACTGACCTGCTTTAGAAGTTTATTGATATGAATCAGTTAAATACAGTTTAACTCTACATTTCATAGTTTGCTTAATATTTTAAGTATACATTTAGACTGTGGAGGCGCAATGGCCCAGTGGTTAGGGCAGCGAACTCACGGTCATAGGATCGCAGTTTCGATTCCCAGACCGGGCATTGTGAGTGTTTATTGAGCAAAAATACCTAAAGCTCCACGAGGCTCTGGCAGGGTATGGTGGCGAACCCTGCTATACTCTTTCACCACAACTTTCTCTCACTCTTATGTCCTGTTTTTGTTGTGCCTGTAATTCAAAGGGTCAGCCTTGTCACACTTTGTCATGCTGAATATCCCCGAGAACTACGTTGAGGGTTCATGCATCTGTGGAGTGCTCAGCCACTTGCACGTTAATTTCATGAGCAGGCTGTTCCGTTGATCGGATCAACTGGAACTCTCGGCGTTGTAAGCAACGGAGTGCCAACAACAACATTTAAACTGTTTCCAGAAAATCATAAAATCCTGAAAGCTAAGACACTTCTGGTCCTAAGCTTGCTGGATAATTGGTCCAGTGCTGTATGTGGAGGTGCATGGCCTGGTGGTTAGAGTGTTGCACTCATGGCTTTAAGATTGTGGTTTCAATTCACGGACTGGGCAATGTATTATGTTCTTAGTAAAACACATTATTTCATATTCCTCCAGTCCATCCAGCTGGCAAAAATGAGCAACCTTGTGATAGACAGGTGTCATGTGCAGAAGATGGAGAAAATATACCTGTCACAGAATCAGGGAAACCAGTCTCACAAACCAATGTCTCAGGAAGTAATTAAAGACTATTGGGATAACCCTATTTTTTTTTCTTGCTAGCAGCCAAGATTTGAAAAATAAATTCAACATAACATTATGATCTGGTTGTCTTTTATATTGATCCATTCTGAAGATGTGTTTTGGCAAATGCTGACCATTTCACTAAACTGGTATGTCACCTAAATCAGTGACATAAAACCAATCACTATTTGTCAAATCATTCTGCAGACAATATAACTTGTGAGGCACATAAAAGAAAAACAGAGAAGCATCAGAGCTATGATCCTTCTGTTATCGTAAAATTAAGAAGAAAAAAAGTTAATTAACACAATAATTTTCTATTTCCTGGTCTGTTTTGTAACCAAATGATCCACTTATAGAGAATAATGTCTTTTTGAGATAATTTTTTTTTTTGTTGTTATCTAAATTGAAATATATTAGATGATCTAAATTTGCATAAGAAAGCTATACAAAAGTGCTTTAAATGCAACTGACTGTTGAGACATAATCAGAAAGACGTAAGTTGACAATATCATAATGATTAAGTTCATTGAACTTAATCAATGTCTTATTGATTTTTATTGATTAAAAAATAACGATGAGTAGAAAGAGAACTAAAAGAATTATCTGTCTACGTGTTACATACCTGTTCATGCACAGACGTTTGTGTATATTAGTTCATTTTCTATATGAGCAAAGAAATCTGCAAACATACACATAGGGAAAACCAGTGTGAATATTTTACCACCAATGAGTATTTATTTTATACACACAACACAAAAAGAATGCACAATGTTTGATAAATAAATTGGCATCCTCAATGATGACTGCAACAAACAAAATCCTAAGTGGTTGTGGAAAGATGTGATAACACCAAGCACTCACTAGAAATGTATGGTTATGATGAAATCAGTTGAGATATAAAGTGAATAATTTTAAAAGGGTGAGCTGGGAAACTTCTGCTCAGATGGATTGTCAATACACACGCTAGTTAATCTGTAACTGGGAACCCCGCCAGGTGCTACAACTCTGAGTCAGAGTAGAACTGGGAACAATACTGGCTAAGAGGTGGGTCCATACTTTTCAAAATCCAGAACTCACAAAATCAGAGCCTCACTACCAGTCATAGCCAGAACATACATACATACATACATACATACATACATGATGATGATGGCCATCCACTCATGACCGAGGAAGACCATTACTGACATTTAGGAACATTCTGCACTCTAGGAATGACTTATATTTTGCATTTGCGGCTTCATTAGTGGCTAATGAGCCCTGCTCTTACCAAGTATACCTGACTGCAAACATTGCAAACCAAGCATTCTCCATTCACTACACTAACAGTGCACTTTTGAGCAGCACGCTTAAATTCTTCATGCAGAATACAAGCTCTCTCAAAGGTGCTGATCCCTCCTTAACCTGCTTCCTCCATCTGTGGCGATGACAGGCATTGCTCTCTCAGTTGGTCTCCTGCATATCCTTGTTTCGACAAGAAGGTTTATCCCTCTTTCTCAAAGGCTGTCATTACTTTCAAGACAGTACTTATTGATACACCAAACATTTCGGCTGTTTTCATTATGCTAGCACCTGCCACATGAGCACCAACAATTTGACCTCTGTGAAAGTCCGATAGAGCTATCATTTTAATAAATTTTAATTACCTTTTTCAGATGATATCTGAAAAGAAACAGCAATTTTAGCAAAATATATTAAGCAACGCTAATAATAAATAAAAAAACATAAAAATAAAATTTGATTTCCAATGTGCATTTTCACTTATTTTTCTGCTTACTTTCCCCTTACATTTCCACGTGTAGTTTCTATTTTGTTTTTGTAACATATTTCTATTATATATATATATATATAGATAGATAGTTAGATACATATATATATATATATATATATATATATATATATATATATATATATATATATATATATATATATATATATATATGTATATGTATGTATATGTTTGTATGTATATATATATATATATATATATATGAATTATATGTCTATAAATACATTTAAGTACATAAAACTTGTATAAACAAATGTATTTTAACGATCATAAATATATTAAATTTAAATGTAGAAATCTTGTGCAGAATCAAATAAAATATGAAATTATGGAAATATAGAAAATATAAAATTATCTAACAGTCTATCGACAATAGTGGGATTCAAATCTGTCTGAAATCACATTGCTCTTCTTTTTTTCCATAAGTTGTACCCAGTGCAAGCTATGGATACATAAGAGGTGCAACAATATCAGAGGAAGGTTAACTGGGAAGAGAGGTTTCATGTGTGGAAGGCGCACAGGTATAATAAGCACTAGAAATGTAAAGAAAATAGACTCCATCAAATACCAGTGGGGTAAGCTAGAGGTAGTTAACAGCATCCGTTATCTAGGTGACCAAGTCAGTAGTAGGGGTAGATGTTCTGAGGAGCATAGCTGCAAGAATAAGAATAGGCTGGGTAAAATTCATAGAGCTCCTACCTCTGTTGGCAACAAAAGGTTTCTCCCTCAGAGTGAAAGGTAGACTGTATGTTGCCTATGTGTGAACAGCTGTGCTACATGGCTGTGAAATATGGGCTGTGACCACCAAGGACATGCACAGGCTTGAAAGAAATGAAGCTAGCATGCTTTGCTGGATGTGCAATGTCAGTGTGCATGTATGACAGAGTGTAAGCATCTTGAGAGAAAAGCTGGACATAAAAGACATCATATGTGGTGTGCAAGAGAGACAACTGTGATGCATATGGATTAGGACAGCTGTGTAAAGAAGTGCTGATCTCTAACTGTGGAGGGAACCTGTGAAAGAGGTAGACCCAGGAAGACATGGGGTGAGGTAGTGAAGCATGATCTTCAAACACTAGGCCTTATGAAGGCAATGACTTGTGACCAAGACATTTGGCGATATGCCGTGCTTGAGAAGACCTATCAAGCTAAGTGTCACGCACCTGGCACCAGTGCCTGTGACACATAAAAAGCATCTGTCAAGCATTGAGCCTCAAGGAGGCCATGAGGCCAATGCCAGTGTTGTTTAAGTGACACCTGTGTCAGTCACACGTAAAATGCACCTTTCAAGTGTTGGGCCTCATGGAGGCAATGACAAATGACTAAGACCTTTGGCAATATGTTGTGCTTGAGAAGGAAACCCATCAAGCCAAGTTAAATCATAGTCGTGGCAGATACAGGTGTCATGCAACTGGTACCTGTGTCAGTGGCATGTAAAAGGCACCCATTACACTCTTAGAGTGGTTGGCATTGGGAAGGGTGTCCAGCTGTAGAAACCACGCCAAATCAAACTGGAGTCTGGTGCAGCCCCTCTTCTTATCAGCCTTGGTCAAACCATCACCCCATGCCAGTATGGACAATGGACATTAAAAGATGATGATGATGACAATGATGATGATGATGATGATGATCTTGGTTTACAAAATTAGAAATCAGTTTCCAATATTTCTTCTTTTACACTCCTAAATATTTTGTCAATGGAATAATATTTATATCATTCAAATAGCAAATAAATAAACAAATAACAATGACTTTTGTATAATAAGATACATTTTATCATCAGGCTGTAAATATTTCTATACTGAGGTTTGATTTTCATCACATATTTCATTGGTTGCATGTTTTACCCTTTTGTCATCAGGGGTGTGATTTTCTCTCGGTCACATTATTCAAACTGATTCCATATAATCCTTCAAACTCAATGGGAGGCTGATCAAATTAATCACCATAAGAGTTGCCACAATTTTCTTTTTCACTTTAAGGGGATTCCTTTTATCAGAATATATAACGTCCATCATTGAAAATATTCTTTCTGCCTCAGCAGAATTAAAGGTAATGGTATTAATGATTTTGCTTCCTTTTTCTTCTTCCTTTTCTCCTTTTAATCTTTTCTTTTTGCTCTGTTGTTAGGATTTTATTATAGTTATTTTGGGTAACATTCAGAAGTTATTGGCAGAGATCATATGGGGAAAATTGTTTACAGAATTCATCTAAATTTTCTTCAGCAGCTTTTCAGGGTATAACTTCATCAGTGCTTCAAGAATCTGGGTTAACAACATATACCAACCAGTATATAAATTCTGTTAGTTTCTTGAGCATTATTTCTTGATTTTAAAATCTTACAATTCATCAGTTTCACTTTCATATTTCTTATTACTCTACCCAGTAATCTTTAGCAAGGAAAGCTCAAATATTTCTTATTATCAATAAACTCAATATGCTGAAATGCTTTCCAGGAAATGGTTTCATCCATGTCCCTTTCATAAGGTATCCTTTCTACTTTTGTGTGTTTTGATAGCCTTGATTATTCTATGTATTAATTTTTCAGCTCATGGATATTTAAATTTCTTGCTTGAAGAGAATTTGACAGGGAAAAAAATCTTCTTCACACACATCATCTATCATGATTGCTAAACCTTCCAGTTAAGTTTTGAAGAAAATCTAGTTTGCTTTTCCTGTATTTTTTGCCTTAAAAGAAAAATACTTGAGCAATGCTGGATGACAGTACACCATACAATCACAGCTCATCTAAGACTACAGGTAGCCTATCTTGGTTCCAAAATTCTACTGATCTTCAGGATTTCTAATCCAAATAACCTGAAATATTGGTTTCAAATTTTGGCACAAGGCCAACAATTCTTGAGGAGTGAGTAAGTCAATTACATTGACCCCAGTGTCCAGCTGGTATTTATTTTATTGACCCTGAAAGAATGAAAGGCAATGTTGACTCTGGAGGAATTTGAACTCGGAACATACAGATGGATGAAATGCCACTAAGCATTTTGCCTGGCATGTTAATGGTTCTGCCAGCTTGCTGCTTTAATAACCTGAAATATCAAATTTTATTTTGGTCTCATTTAACCCTTTAACAAGCCTGAAATCACCTCTGGCTCTGTAGTACAAATGTCTTGTTTTCAAAAGTTCTCTATAAAAATCTTTCACTAAACCTTAGTCACAATTAATGTTCCTAACACTAGCTTAATGATAACTAAGTTATTTTACTAAATTCTTTGTTATATTCAAAATTAATTAAAAGAAACACAGAGCATCTCAACAGAAATATAGTAACAAAAAGGTTAATCAGTGAAAAATCTTTTATATTTTGTCAGTAAATATTTAAAAGTAGTTTATTTTATTTATATCTTTGACAGAATCATGCAAAGCAAGTTGATGGTGACTCCAACAGTGTCAAATTATGATCTCGGGAAATCATTAGGTTTAGCACTCATTCCTGAATTCCTTGTCAGAACAAAATGCAATGAGGTTATTTTTCAGACATTCATCAAAATTCAGACTTTGTTATACAGAAATGTATATTGTATTTGCATCATATTCTTTCTACTTAACCAAATCAAGAAAAATTGTGGAAAATTATATTATCTTCAGCCTTCACAAAAATGATAAAAACTGGCTAACTTGAAATCATTGAGACTTCATCAATTTTTGTTGAACTACTTTCATAAGCATTTCATTTTTCCTTTCCTTCATGCTGAGGTCAACCACTTTAGTTGTTGGCTTATGAGAATGAAGTCCTGTACTCAGGCATAATTCTTTTTATTTTTATAATTTATTGTTCAATCTAATTTTCAGGATTCATATTTGGCCTGTTTCATTTTGCTAAACTGTAGACAGTTTTAGAAATTAAACATGGTGCTTATACAGGGTGTCCACAAAGTCTGGGTAGATGGAGTAAATAAAATCATAATATAAACAATTAAATATAAGAAATAATAATTTCTTAAAGTATATGTTAATCCCCATGAGGGTACATGGAGTAAATAAAATCATAACATAAACAATTACATAATAATTTCTTAAAGTATTTGTTAATCCCATGTACCCAGACTTTGTGGACACCCTGTATATTTTTTATTCATTTTGTTAATAGTTTTTGTAAATAGTTAAATTTGAAGAGCCATATCCTTTCCACCATGGTACTTTCTCATTGGACCCATGGTTTATGCTGAGTCTGAGGAAGATAAAGTAAATTTTGTGTCCTTTGAGCAAGAGAGGTATGTTGGTCAAGCTTACTGGGGGTGACTTCTTGGTATCAAGAGCCCATGAGTGTTAGATTTCTAATGCAGAGATTCCAATCACATTTCTTCTCATGGTAATGGAGATAAATTTCAGTTCTTTTAGTGGAGGAAGATAGATACCCGCTAAAACCTCCACATCATTTATCTTTCATTATTTTTGACTTTTACTAGGTAAGTCAAAACGTAGCCTAGTCACTCTACCTCACTAGAGTACATTTCTGTATGCCTAAATGTCATATCAGCTATAATTGGGAAAACATGAAATGAAGGTAACTGAATTTTTTTTTCATTTTGAAAGACACGCTACATTTCCATTATATACAAGTTCTTCAACCAAACCTAATCTTCTATCATATTTTACTTTATAGGGAGTAAATATATGAAGTACCATACAGAATAGTTTGACTATAATTAAAAACATTTTTTTCATATATTTTAATTTCAGCTTCAGCTGCAATAATTTTCTGGCTGTGTTCATTTAATTAAGAATATTATCTCACCTGTGGCCACATACTCACTGTTTGTCCATTTGTTTTTTTACAGGCAATGCTTTTTACATACAAAACATAATTGTTGTGGAAGCAAAACTAAAAAATATAAATCTAAAGAGATATTTTCTTCAAATATTATAGCCATTTTATAAACATTATACAAACATTTTATACACTAACAAAAATTGTATAGAAACACCAATGAGGGACACAAGATAAAAGAGGAAAATATCAATAAAGCAGCAACAGATGAATTAAATGATACAAGTCAGAAGGCAGTGCAGCTAATGTAAATCAAACAATTTAAGACAAAAGATGTCTGAGCATGTTCATATTCTCAAGAAACACCTTGAGGACATTGTATGTCACCTCATAGATCAGGTTCCTTATGCACTTGACACCATCATGACAACCAAAGCCTCGGGCGACCAGCTTAGAAATTCCTTGGATATTATCATGTAGAACATTGTATTTGCACTTGATGCCATTCTTGCCCAGTTCTTTTGTTGTCCTTGTCACTTCCAGACAAGAGGATCAGGAGGAGAGTGATAGAAAATTTATTTTTTTAATTTAATTAATTTTTTGATTTAATTTATTTTTAGCTATGTAAACATTTTTTCGAATTAATAACTGAGCAAAACAAAACAAAAAAAAAAACAATTTTGATAAAATTTTAAATTTATTTTTTTACAAACATTTTGAAGTCTCTTTGTTTCATTGATATTCAAATGCAAATAATCATTTTTTAAATCATTTAAATAAAAATAAAAATTGGTTTTTCATAAAATAAATTTAGCAGTGATAAATTTTTAATGCTCAATTCCATTAACTTATAAAATTTTAATATATTTGATGAATTTTTCTCAATGTAATTCAGAGTCCTAGATTTTATACTAAGTAGTATTATTTTAATTATGAACTATTTGTATTGATTAAATAAATCTTAATTTGAAAATAAGTGAAATGTACTATTTAATAAGCATAGATGTATTTATTTCTTCTTTAAATCTAAGAATAATCATATTCTCAAAGAATCTTAACATTTTTATTAAATTTGAATGGAAAATGATATCTTTTGCACCTAAAAGCACTATGTTTGGCACCAAAATTTGCACCTAAAAACCTAATTCGGCTTTTTTGCACCTAAAATCTACTCTCTACATTTTATGTTATTAAATATGCATACTTTCAACATACTGGAAAAATCAGAAAATGTTTAGCATTGCTGCCCTCATAAAATAATAATAATGAAAGCTATATGCCATACATCCATCTTAATGGAAGCCAACCAAATTTGAAACTGGATTAAAACCAGTTAAAATTTGAAACTAATGCAGTGTAACTCCTCTTCTAAAATGTTTTAGTTAATTTCATTTACAAAGATTTTAATGTCACACAATTTTATTAGCATCCTCCTTAACCCTTTTGATACTAAACTGCTCAAGGCTGCTCTTGGTTTCATGTTACAGGCCTAAAGTTTTAAAGTGATCTAAAATTTCCTTTTAACCTATCATGTTATATTATGTTCCAAATATCAGTTTAATAATGATGGAGTTATTTTACTATATTCATTACTTGCAAAATTAACTGAAAGTAAAACCGTGTATTTTTTTCCCGAAATTTGATAACAAAAGGGTTAAATTTGACCAATTTTCATTTCATAATCCTCGTCATCATAATTATAAGGAAGGATTTTCAGCATTAGAGGCCCTCATTTAGGTTTTATAAGGAAGCTAAAGCTCATCTATACTACTTTTTGTTGTGTCTGGGGAGAGTCATTATGCCAATATTATAGATCCCAAAGCAAATTAGTGCATTAAGCCTTATAGTATTCATCTGTTGACAGCAAGCCACAACATACATAGATCAGAATTGGGCCTGTAGACTCATGAGGCTGATGGGCAACTGCCCAGTGTCCCCATGCCTTAAGCCAGCACTGGGTCTAAAATTGAAAATCATGTCACAATCAGTACATCATCCTCATCATTGCCATCATTCTATGTCTGTTTTCCATGCTGGCATGGGTTGGTGTGGTTTAACAAGAGCTGGACAGTTAGAGAGCTTCATCAGGCTAAATTTGAAAATCATGTCACAATCGGTACATCATCATCATCATTGCCATCATTCAATGTCTATATTCTTGCCCTCTGGTTCAATTTTATTCCTTTTCTTTATTATTACTCAATTGGTTAAACATGCAACTAATTCTTTTTATATAGCAACCAACAAACAAAAACAAAACAAATTAGTTGGATGTTTAACCAATTGACTAATAATAAAGAAAAGGAGTGGAATTGAACGAGTGTGTGTGTTAATTATATTGGCATAATGACTCTCCCTAGACACAATAAAATTTGTTTCAACACATGAATTCACATAAAGAATCTTGCAAACCAAATACAAAAATGAAGTCATCTATAGTATTTTTAATGAAATTTTATTTTAATAGTTTTGAGATGATGTAGATTACAATTATATTGGAAGGTAATGTGGAAAAATGAAAAAAAAAAATGTTGGGTGTACATACTGATACACATCATATATATCTATAAAACATAATGTGAAATTTTGAAAGAATTGTGACATGTGTGATGTATGTATGTGCACACAATGAGCAATTCTTTTTACATTAAATGCCAATATAATCATAATCTACATCATCTTCAATGTATATGTAGGAAATTGCATTAAAAATAACCATTTTTGTGAGAGTAAACAAAATCAGGCAGTGTGGGGCATTCTTGTGTAGGTATGCCCTTTTCAATTAGATTTTTCTTATTTAAAGGTAATTAAAACAAAAAAACTACAGAAGTAAGGAAAATAGTACATCTGAGAAGTTGCATCAATGCATTACTCTCCCATCTTTGAGCACATCTCATCATAACTTCTTTTACCCCTGTGATATCTCAAATTGTAGCAGAGTATGATACTTTTCAATGAACTTAACTGCCTTAATTTTGGTCAGGAGTTAAATTAGATAGATGTCATAGAATAGGTTGGGGTGAAGGATCTAATTTTGATGAGAAATAGTTGTACTTTTTATTTTACTTTTTATTCTAAAAGTTGCCTGCAAGATGACTTTATTTGGTTCCAATTCTTCAACATTGCAACTTCTTCATTCACTTCAAATCTGGATTCTCTTGATGCCTATGGGCTCAATTGTTGAGCAGTAATCACAACCTGGTTTCTTGTTGATAATGAGTAACCTATTGAACTTCTCAGCCATATTCCAGCAATCTGCCAGAGTTCTTCTTTCGTCCTTCACAGTCTTTGGAATTTTATCACATACAAATATTGAAGTTTGATGTTCAAGCAATTCTTGCTTCCATAAAAGGTTATCATTCATTGAAATTGTCAAAGAATTTTCTTTCATTTTGAGCTTGTCTTGAATCAGTTCTTGAAATTTTTCTTCGAAATTACATTGTTTTCCTGGGGCTTTATTGTTGGAATTTAAACTGTAAATAAGCAATGAGGAAATGCATCAAAACCACATATGCCCTACATGGAAAATTATCAAATGAACATTCATTTTATGGTCAATTAACGGAAGAGTAAATATCATAATATAGTTCCATGTAAAAGCTGCTGTCATGTTGTTAAATGCTTGTTGTTCTTGTCATATGAAAACAAATGAATTCCAAGCATTAAAAGAATAAAATAGCCATTTATTACAATGACAATTCACTAATTATATTATTACAAATATACGGATAAATAAAAATGCAATTCAAAAATTGTTTTGGAGTATTTCAAGGTAAAATGTGCATGTGATCTTGTGGAAATATAAATAATCATTCAAAAATATGAACTTAAGTTAATTATGAAGTTTGCAAAAATATAGTGAAAAAAAATTGAAGGAAACAGGTTTTTTTTTTTTTAATTTCCATTGAAGAATTGGACATGATAAAAAAAGTAACTTGTATTTCAATAGGCTTTTGGTAAAATGCCAAAATAGGAGTATACAAAGAAATCCAGAGGTTGTTTGAGGGATTTCAATGTAAAATCAAGAGAAAATAACTTGAAAAATAAAGTTTTCCTTTTTAATTTCAATTAAAATATAATTGCATGTTGAAAAAAGCTACTTGTATCTCAACAGGTTTTTCGGAAAATGCTAGAAAGCAAGTAGACAGAAATTCAGAAGTTGTTTTAAGAATTTCAACACAAAAAATATAGTTTTTTTTTTTTTTCATTATTTCTTCTGAAGAATGATGCATGTTAGAATAAGCTACTTGTATTTGAACAATTTTCCATTAAAGTGCTAGAATACTATCAGACAAAGAAATTCAAGTGAAATTTGCATGTAACTTAATGCAAATTCAAATATTAACAGTAATTATGAAAAAAAAAAAAATGTGAACAAAATGAAATGCATACTTGTACAAAATATTGTCAAAGAACATGAAAATTGTTTTTAACCTCTTCCATTGATAACAGGAGAATCATGGCATGTCAACTTTGGAGAGTTCTTGATTTGTGAGATTATCTCCCCTTCTTATATAGAGCTGGTCTCAATCGCCAATTCTAAAGTTGGAGAGAATTTTAATAAATCACAAATTTATGTTGTATAGTATTTGATATATATACATATAAATACAGTTAAAGGTATGTCCAATCATAGAGTGACCAATGATTTTGCATCCATAAAGCACTTAGCTCTATGGATGGCTCAGCAAACTTTAATGGCGAATATATATATTCATCTTTTATCTTTTACTTGTTTCACTCGCTTGACTGTGGCCATGCTAGGACACCACCTTGAAGGGTTTTAGTCAAACAAATCGACTCTAGGACTTTTTATATTGAAGCCTAGTTCTTATTCTGTCAGTCTCTTTTGCTGAACTACTAAGTTACAGGGATGTAAATACACCACCACCGGTTGTCAAATGGTGATGGGGAACAAACACAGACACAGAGATACACACACATAGATATATATATACACATATGTATATGTATATATATGTGATGGGATTCTTTCAGTTTCCATCTACCAAATCCATTCACAAGGCTTTGGTTGGTCTGAAGCTTTAGTAGAAGACACTTGCTCAAATGCTATGCTGTGGGACTGAACCCAGAACCATGTGGCTGGTAAGCAAACTTCTTACCACACAGCTACACCTGCACCTATGTGTGTGCGTGTGTGTGTGTGTGTGTGTGTGTGTGTGTGTGTGTGTGTGTGTGTGTGTGTGTGTGTGTGTGTATCTGAAATTTTTTGTTTGATCTCAAGTTTGATGTTCTGCTGGTCTTTCAGTGACCCTATATATTCAGACATTCAGACAAGCTGGTGTTTACTTTTCTGCTCATGTTTCTGAATGAACAGATATCTTGCTGGAATCGAGATTTCAAAGTGTTCTTTGTGAAGCCAGTGTAAGATTTGGGTATGATATTAATGTTGTTGCAGACATTTGTGTAAAAAATAGGTTGAGATTACATAATCCAGATTACAACTGGAGTATGTAATCAAACAAGTTATAGTCTACATTAAGGCATACAAGCAGCAGAAGAACTTCAAATTGTGCTCTGCGGAGAAGATGGCTACACTATTCCTGTAAGTTCAGCCTTAAGATTTATACTGGAACTAATATATACATGCATGAATACATACATGTATGTCTATATTTTTGCATGTGTATGTATATAAGTATAAATGCATTTTAACCCACCATGGAATGTTCTGAAGTATAGTCTGTTCATTATGTTACTGAACAGTTATAGTTATGGGTGTAGATACACACATACACATATATATGTACATATGTATATATTCATATATGGATATATATGTATAGATATATAGATATATATATATATATATAATGAAGAAATTGTACAAAATGTATATATGGATGATAAGTAAAGCACCGGCACAGTTTTGATTACCTGTTGGTATCTGTATATTTGCTGCAGGAACTTTGTAGTGGCGGTTGGGGTAACAATATTAATAAAATAGGAGATGGAATGTGTAATAGACTTTATTGGGTACAACTCATGTTTCAACCCATTCTGGGTCTCTTCGGGTACATCAATAAAAAGTCTCACTAGAGATTTCTTGAGTCGGCGTATGTACTGCTATATGTCCATCAAATTCGAGAATGTGTAAAATCAGAGAAAAATTATTGAAACGCAAAATTTCAAATATGAACTTGGAAAGTATAAATTCTAGTTTAGAGAAGATGATGTAACCAGCTTTCACTGTTGTAACTGTTAGAGAAAGAAAAGGAAGTAGAAGTTGAAAGGAAGATAATACACACACCTACTCACACACACACGCACACACACACAAACACATATGAGCATTGTAGTTCACTTGAAGCATCATAGTACAGAAGTAGAAAATAAAAGAAAAGGGGAGATAAGGAATGCTATTAACTACGCAGAAATTTTTACAAAAAGAACTTTTTATATTTTGAGCACAAAGGGCTATCGTCTGACGGAAGCAATCTAAGAATTGTGTATTTACATTGATTTCATTATTTTTTTAAAAACTACCCAACACGTGGGTTAGCAGCAGCAGCAACTCTCCAACTGCTGGTCGTGGTTTGTTGGGATATAATTTTCACATGGTGGTGGCAGTGGTGGTAGAAGATGGTGGTGGTGGTGGAAGATGGTGGTGGTGGTGGTGGTGGCATATGTTATGATGTTGCTTGCAGTCACTGTGATGTATTCATAGGAGCCATCAGCCCATCTCGAATCGACTATTGATATATATGGATGACAGATGATGTAGTGCTTATGTAACTAACACAGATTATGAAACAGCTGTCAACTAATGGATTGTCTCACTTCAATTTTATTATGTAGTCAATTAATATATATGTGTGTGTGTATATATATATATATATATATATATATATATATATATATATATATATTTCTACATATGTATGTATTGAGAAGATCCACTTACCTCAGTTCAGGAGGAAGTGCTGTATGTTCCACCCACATGTAATATTAAATTTTTCTCATACCCTACCCCAATAAACCAAACTACATTTCCTCTCCTACACGCCTACACGCACTATGCTTATCTCTCCCTCTCCACTCCTGCAACTCAATACACACACACATATGTGTGTGTATGTATATATATATATATATATATATATATATATATATATATATATATATATAGTAAAAACAGAAATAAATTTATTTCTCAAACACATGATAATGCTATAAATAGTGTAATCAGGATAAATTATCCATTTATTGCAGAAAAATACACTACTGAGACTCGAACTCACATCTCTGTGATTACGCGTCAAGTGTTTTACCACTAAACTAAACTTCCCAGCAACGAATTCTTCTGCAATTTTAGAACTTATAAATTTAGCTTCATAAGACGCTAACGTTAAATTCAACTTTACGATGAAAGTATACAAACAAAGTTTGTTCATTTTTAGAAGCGTTGAGATGTATTGTAAGAACAGAAATAAATTTATTTCTCAAGCCAAGTGAGACCTAAATCTAATTCCTCAGCCAGTCCACTTATGCGTACTTTCCTTCATTGGACACTAAACTCCACTTGCGAAGACCTGTTGAGGCAAATGAAATCGAAATCGAGTTAAATTCAACGACTGGCACCCATGCCTACGTCGTCTCCTTCATTGGACATGAAACTCAGCTTGCGAAGACTTATTGGGGCAAGCGAAAGTGAAATCATGATGGCACCTGTGCCCAGCGTCGTCTTTCTGGCACTTGTGCCCGCGGCATGTGTAAGGACTTTTGAGAGAGATCGTTTACCAGTGCCCCTGGACTGGCTCTTGTGCGGGTGGCACATAAAATACACCATTTTGAGCGTGGCTGTTGCCAGTACCGCCCGACTGGCCTTTGTGCCGGTGGCACGTAAAAGCACCCACTACACTCTCTGAGTGGTTGGCGTTAGGAAGGGCATCCAGCTGTAGAAACTCTGCCAAATCAGATTGGAGCCTGGTGTAGCCATCTGGTTTCACCAGTCCTCAGTCAAATCATCCAACCCATGCTAGCATGGAAAGCGAATGTTAAACGACAATGATGATGATGATGATGATGATATATGTATATATATATATATATATATATATATATATATATATATATATATATCAGGTAAGCAAAAGTGTGCATACACCGCTATATGTACATATAAATTCAAAAGATGAAACAAGAATTCAACGGATGACAATAAAATATTCAGGCAGAGACTGTTCAAATCTGGCTGGTCCCAAAAATCTAGGCTAAGAGCATGAAATTTATATCTATATTTTTCTGTTTTTACTCATTCTCGAATTTGATGGACATATAGCGGTACGTAAGCCAACTCAAGAAATCTCTGTCTGTCTATCTATCTATCTGTCTCTCTGTCTGTCTACTCACCTATCTATCTATCTATCTATCTATCTACATGGACCAAGTCTGTTCTCACTGCCCTCCTAAACAGGTAAGGGGATGACATCTTGCTCAATACTTTTGACATCTTTGTTATGAATATAAAACAGACCGTTCTTGTAAATATGTTATAAAGAGTTATGAATTAAAACCTTCAACTAAAATTAAATGATAACCAATTCACTATATACAGCAGGATATTTGTGTCCAGCACCTCATGAGACAGAATGAAATTTATAGAAATCTGACCGAATATTGTCCTGAATTATGGAGGGCATGTCTAAAAAGACAAGAGAGATGTCCAAGAATGTTTTCTTGAAGATCAACCTAGATTTGTGGGAATATTTTTGAAAAGCAGACAATTTCCATAGCAAAAGAAACACCTGAAATATGGCAAATATTGTAGGATATATTGTTGAGACTTGCTCATTGTTCTTTACGGAACCACTTGAACAGAAAGGATAGAAGAAATCAAATTCTAATCCACCTTTTTGTGGGGGAGATCTTGTAAAATATTCCAAAGCTGGCTCAGAAACATTTTGAAAAGCTACAGACATTACCAGTTCAAAACTGTACTTTTTTTCATAGTTTGTCAGATCACACACGAGGTCATTATAGTGTAATGATATTGTATTTGGTTTTCCATATGTTAAAGAAACGCCAATAATCTCTGGCTGAGGATTATTAATGGATCCAACTTTAACTTATAATACTTGTACCTGCATTCTCATTACAACTTGGGTGCACTGGTCTGGTGCTTCAAACTGAGGTCGTGGAGGTTTATTCTATTTAAGTATTGTCAACCAGTCAGCAACAAACTCTAGTTATTAAATGTTATTAAGAGTTAATAAATGTTGCTACGTGGATTGCATTTTGTTACCACAAAATATTGCACATTCCTTTGAGGGTTTTTGCTGTGAATACTGAAGTCAAACAGTTTTAATTTTAAGAAACAACCAGTTCCCATATCAACACCAAATGTAACAGGCAATCAATGTTTGCCAGAACAGGAACTATCAGGTGAAGGTCGTCGAATTGTAAGCTAATTGGTTCATTCAGAGCTTAAATTAATTATGGCAAATTAGTTCTAGGTCTAGCTAATAATGGGTCTCTCCTTATGTAACCAGGATTACCAATCCTCTTGAAGTATGTACTATATTCTGTCTCCAACTCTTGAAATTCTATGGAAAATGTTTGAGTAGAAGATAAATCAGACTCTGTCAAATTTACCAAATTGAGAGTCACATGACTGAAACAATATCAAATATAACATTGTGCATAAAATGACAAACAACTTTGTTGACAACATTTATGCAACTGAAACCAGATAATGTAGAAACAAATTGATTAGTGAAGCTGTTGAATTTTGATGGATCAAAGCAACCAAATTCACCGTACATGGTGATATTGGCTACAACAATTGTACATTTGCTGTTGTATAAGTCAAAACCCAACTTATTAATCTGACTTGTTTCTATGATTGGATGCATTTGCAACTTTATTCAATAACATTTTCAAAAATGATACTTTTACTCGTTTCAGTCATTAGACTGCGGCCATGTTGGGGCACCACCTTGAAAGGATTTTTAGTTGAATGAATCGACAGCAGTACTTTTATTTATCTTTTTTTAAACCTGGTCATTCTATCGGGCATTTTTGTCAAGTCGCTACATTATTGGGATGTAAAGACAACAATACTAGCTGTCAAGTGGTGGTGGGACACACACTCACACACATGCATATATGTATGTATATATATATATATATATATATATATATATATATATACATATATATATATATATATATATATATATGACAGGCTTCTTTCAGTATCTGTCTATCAAATCCATTCACAAACCTTTGGTCAGCCCAAGGTTATAGTAAAAGATACTTGCCCAAGGTGCCACACAGTGTGACTGAACCTGGAACCATATGGCTGGGAAATAAGCTTCCTACCAAACAACCACTTACCTGTGTGCATACAGATATGTGTTTGTGTGTGTGTGTGTGTGTGAGTGTGTTTTGGGTCACCTCATAAAAATGCAGTTTTTATGAGGAATAAATGATAATCAGATGGAGCAATGTCTGGCGAATATTGTGGGTGGGGCATCGTTTCCCATTCAAACTGCTCAAGCCTTTGGAAAGTCATTCTTGCAGTATGGGGCCAAGCTTTATCCTGATGAAAGAACACTTTTTGTCATAAAACCAAAGATGGTCATTTTTCGTCTAGCGCTAACTTAAGCCACACAAGCTGCTCATAGTAGATTTCCTTTGTTATCATTTGGTTTAGGTTTAAAAGTTTAAAGTGGACTAAACCTTTCATATCACACCAACCAGATAACAACACCTTACATGGGTCAAGGCCTTCCTTTTAGCCTTGGGTGTTTCTCTTACCCACTGTTTTTTGCACCTGACATTTTATAGAGAGCCCACTTCTTGTCACCAGTCACTATTCAGTCCAAAAAAGGTTCATTCGTGAGACATGACAGCAAGAAAGACCTCACATTCACTGAGGAACCCATTGATCCATTTTGCTGACTTTTTCAATGGCACACAGGCGTCAATGAATGGCCTAATCCAAGCTTCTCTGCTAGTTCCACAACAGTTATGATGGGATTTTGTTCCACCAGGGTTTGCAGGACATCCTTGTCAAGTTCTACAGATCTTCTAGGTTGTAGTTACCGGCTCAGAATTTTTGGACTCACTGCTGACATTGGCTTACGCTTATTGTCCGATCCCCATATATTGCATTAATATTCCTCACACTTTCCATTGCGTTGTTGCCTTTATGGAAATTATAAAGCAAAATATGCTGAATATACTCCTTTGTCACTTCCATTATAGCTATGAAAAAATAACTGTTAAAATCGAACTGCACTCTTCAAAACTTCCACTAAGAATAAGGCCAAGTTAAAATTACTACCTGCTTTTATAGCAAGTTAATACAGGTAGTTTATCCCATCTCCTTCCAACTTTTAGTTCATGCAATTTAGAAAAACTGCATTATTTATGAGATGGCCCAATATATAAAAATATATACACACACACACACTCATACACACATGCTTACATGTTACACACACATGCATACTGACAGACAGACAGACAGACACACGCATGATGCTCTTTTTCAGTTTCTGTCTATAAAATTCTCTCATAAAGCTTTGGTCAGTCCAGAGCTATAGTAGTATGTATACATAATATATATATATATATATATATATATATATATATATATATATATATATATTTATATATATATATTTATATATATATATATATATATATATTTATATATATATATATATATATATATATATATATATATATATATATATATATATATATATATATATATATATGGGAGAATGTACGAAAAAAACACATACACATATATATATATATTCTTTTATTCTTTTACTAGTTACAGTCAAGTGACTGCGGCCATGCTGGAGCACTGCCTTTAGTTGAACAAATTGACCCCAGGACTTGTTCTTTGTAAGCCTAGTACTTATTGTATCAGTCTTTTTTGGCTGAACCGTTAAGTTATGGGTAGGTAAACACACCTCAGTGTAATGCAAATGGCACTCATGCTGGTGGAATGTAAAAGCACCCATTACACCCTCGGAGTAGTTGGTGTTAGGAAGGGCATCCAGCCATAGAAAACCATGCCAACATGGACAACGGACATTAAATGATGAGGATGATGGTACACATACACACACATACATACATATATGTATATATATATATATATATATATATATATATATATATATATATATATATTTATATATATACATACATATATATATATATATATATATATATATATATATATATATATATATATATATATATATATATATATATATGTGTGTGTATATATATAAATATGTGTATATGTATATATACATATATACAAACACACATACACACACACACATATATATATATATATATATATATATATATATATATATATATAAATGTGTGTGTATGAAATAGATATTATAGATAACCATCATTAATACCAGTTCATTCAGAAGTTATGATCAAGACGATCTTGAATGATAAACATCGATCAGTCTAGGAAATTTATTGCTATCAACAAAAGTAAATACAAAAATATCGTGAATAGGAATGTCAAAACTACCTCTAAACCATTATTTATTATTGCAAAACGAACACAAAACACACTCTTACGCATGCACACACACACATGCACAATAGCATACATACTGATGCATTTCAGAAATATAAGTAGGTTTAACATAATTTCTGAGGGTCAAATGAGAACGACCTTCAAATGGTAGGTCTCATAGTTATAGGTATAGATACTTACATAAGGAATATTATAATCTAATTTCTCTTATGTGTGTTATGCATCCTTTTCTATCTTCTCTATGAGATGCAGATATGGCTATATGATTGAGAAGTTTGCTTCACAATCATATGGTTTCAGCTTCAATGCCACTGCTTAGCACTTCGGGCAGGTGTCTTTTACTATAGTTCCATACCAAACAAAGCCTTGTGAGCGGATTTGGTAGAAGGAAATAGAAAAAAGCCTGTAATACAGACAGACACACACACACACACACACACACATGTGGGTGTGTGTGTATATATGTATATATATATATATACATATATATATATATATATATAAAATAAAAATTAAAAAATTAAAAAAGGGTTTGTATGATAGTGTATAGAGGAATATATTATTCAAAAGAATTCCAACTCTGTCTGTTTTTTTTATGTTTTATTTATATTCTCATAAAATTAATGTGGGATATAGAATATGGAATATATAGTATATATAGTAAAATGAAATGAAGTATTGAATGTCTTATTGAATATTAAATATTGAATATTGAAGGACTAGTATACTTTCCTGCTTTCTAGCATTCTTCAAGGTCCCATGTGACAGACACACACACACACACACACACACACATATATAGATGTAAATGAATAATAAGAAAACAGAGATATTGAAGTTAATAAGAGTTTATAATCAGCGTTAATAAGAGTTTATATATAGACCTATTGTTTTATGGTTATTAACCTCCCACCAAAATATTAGGTATTGAACCAGTATTTCCTTAGATGATATCATCCCTTCAAGAGGCTTATTATAACCTCTATTTGGATATATATATATATATATATCAGGTCATCCCATAATTTCTGTCCAATTTTACCTTCTTTAAAATTGAATGAAATTTAATGATATTTTAGAACGTCTAATGGAATTAAAAATTATTTTTATGCATTTGTGTACATTTAAGCTAATTAAATATTATTTTACAGAATAACAAAATTAAAATTTCTTTGATTAAAACCCTTTCTAACATGGAAGTATCCAAAGAACATCTAAGGCACATAATGATTTATGACTACAAAAAAGGAAACTATGCAACTGAAGTGACTTGAAACATACACTCTGTTTATGGGAAAGAATGCTTGAATGAAAGAACTTGCAGAAGATGGTTTTCAAAATTCAAAAGTGGAGATTTCAGCCTTGAAGATGAAGATCAAACAGGACATCCAGTTGAGTTTGATGATAAGCTCCTTGAGGCATTACTTGAAGAAAATCCTGCATTATCAGTTGAAGAATTAGCAATAAAGCTTAGTTCAAACAATACAACTGTTCATCGTCATCTTCAACAACTTGGAAAGGTTCCTAAACTTGGAAAATGGATGCCTCATGAATTGTCTGAAAGCAACCACAAATCCCGAGTTCACATCTGCTCTTCTCTCCATTCTCGCAAACTCATTTCACCCTTTTTGGATAGACTTGTGACCAGTGACAAAAAATGGATCTTCTGTCGAAATGTTAAATGTCGTAAACAGTGGTTTGGTAAAAGGGAAAAAACTCAACCACAACTGAGAAGGAAACTTCATGGAAAAAAGGTTCTTTTCACTACCTGGTGGGATTGCAAAGGAGTAATTCACTTTGAATTGTTACCACCTAATGCAACAATCAATGCTCAAGTCTACTGTCAGCAATTAGAGCATTTGAACCATGCTTTGAAGAAAAAAAGACTCACTTTAGTGAATTGAAAAGGGATGATGTTTCATCAGGACAATGCGTGATCCCACACTGCAAAGATCACATCACAGAAGATCGAAGAGCTTGGTTGAGAAAAAAATTCCTCATCCACCATAATCTCCTGACTTTGCTCCTTCAGATTACCATTTGTTTCGTAGTTTACAGAATCATTTGTGGGACATAACTTTCACAAGCCAGGAGGAGGTCGAAACTGACATTTCAGAGTTCTTTGCTTTGAAACCAAAAGAGTTTTACATTGATGGGATTAAAAAGCTTGTAAATAGATGGAAGGAAGTCATAGATAATCAGGGAAAGTATACTGATGATTAAATTTCAATTAAATATAACATTTGATTACTTGTTTTCCTTATTCAAAATTCGGACAGAACTTATGGGATCACCTGATATATATTTATGTATGTATGTGTGTATGGATGCTGGAAGGATTGACAAGATGGTGGTCAAAATGGTTTGTAGTGTTTAGTTGCATACCTTTACATTCTGACTGTTAAATTTTCCTCTTGTCCTTCTGGGTTTCAGAAAACATTTGCCAGTCAAGTACTGAAGTTAATAACAGATGTTGTATACCTGTTTAAGAAATTACTACCAGGATCACAGAATACATCTGAAGTCAGTGACAATGTGTAGTTTGAACATTGAAGAACAAGGCAGCAAAGTAGATACTGTGAGTGTGCTTAGTATAGTGGTCAACATAGTGTTATCACATTTAATCCTTTAGTATTGAATGTTGGACCTCACGGAGGCAAAGTGGCTGAATTCCTTTCGAGCAGGCATCACAGAGGGGAGGTGGCTGAGTTCCTTTCAAGTGTTGGGCCTCATGGAGGCAAAGTGGCTGAGCACCTTTCGAGTGTCAGGTCTTATGGAGGCAATGACCAAGGCCTTTGGCATTATGTCATGCTTGAGAAGAAGACACATCAAGCCAAGCAAAATTGCAGTCGTGGCTGATACTGGAGGGAAATAAGATACGCAAATAGCACCTGTGCTGGTGGCACATAAAAGCACCCATTACACTCTCAGAGTGGTTGGTGTTAGGAAGGGCATCCAGCTGTAGAAAACCATACCAAATCAGACTGGAGTCTGGCACAGCCTTCCAGAGTGCCAGGCCAGTCAAACCACCCAACCCATGCAAGCATGGACAACGGACGTTAAATGATGATGATGAGGAAGAGGAGGAGGAGGAAGAGGAGGAGGAGGAAGAGGAGGAGGAGGAGGAGGAGGTGTGTGTGCGTGTGTGTGTGCATGTGTGCATGTGTGTATGTGCATGTGTGTGTGCATGTGTGTGTGTGCATGTGTGCCTGTGTGCGTGTGCATGTGTGTGCATGTGTGTGTGCATGTGTGCGCGCATGTGCATCTGTGTGTGTGCATGTGTGCGCATGCGTGTGTGTGTGTGTGTGCACTATTGTGTTTGATCCTGTCGTATGTTGCATGACAACCAGAGTTGGTTTGCTTACATCCTTGAAAAGTACTTGGGTTCGATTTATTTGACCAAACCCTTCAAGGTGGTGCCCCAGCATGGCCACAATCCAATGACTGAAGCAGGTAAAAGATAAGCAGTTATTTAGTGGAAAGAAAGGCAGTGAGCTGGCAGAATCATTGGTGTGCTGGACAAAACACTTAATGGCATTTCTTCCATCAGTATGTTCTGAGTTCAAATTCTGCCGAGGTGAACTTTGCCTTTCATCTTTTCAGAGTTTGTAAAATAAGAATCATTTTGAGCACTGGGGGTCAATGTAATCAACTTACCCATTCTCCTGAAATTGCTGGCCTTGTGCCAAAATTTGAAATCAATATTTCAAGCATTTGACAAACAGGGTGGCTACAGGCATGACTCCAGAGAGACAAAAAAAAAAAAAGAAAAATCCCAGAAAAATTCATTGTTGTTTGCCAAAATATGATATTCGATATAAAATATTGAATGACAAAAGTGAAGGTGATGTTCTAAACTCGAGGACTGTGAAATTAGTGTCTGCTTCTATCTGAATGTTTGTTTCGATCTATTAAAGTTTCTTGAAAATTATCCAAATACCAGAAACACATTAACCGTCTGGAAATTTGTTAAGCCTGTAAATTATTGTATATACATATCCAAATTCTTTGTAAAGCAGAGGTGGCTTGCTCCTTTCAATTGCCTGTTGTACTGCTTTGGTTTGGTTTTCCTTACTCAGTTCTGAAGACCTTAATATCATCATCATCGTCATCATCATTTAGTGTCAGTTTTCCATGCTATCATGAGTAAGACGGTTTGACCAGGGCTGTTAAGCTGGAGAGCTGCACTGGGCTCCAGTCTGTTTTGGCCAGGTTCCTAAGGCTAGATGCCCTTCCTAATGCCAACCACTTTACAGAGTGTGTTGGGCGCCTCTTATATGTCACCAGCATGGGTGTCTTTTACATGTCATCAAAATGGGTGCATTTTGCATGTCACCAGAGTGGGTGGCGAGCTGGCAGAAACGATAGCACTCCAGGTGAAAAGCTTAGTGCTATTTCATCTGCGCTACGTTCTGAGTTCAAATTCCGCCGAGGTCAACTTTGCCTTTCATCCTTTCGGGGTCGATTAAATAAGTATAAGTTACACACTGGGGTCGATATAATCAACTTAATCCATTTGTCTGTCCTTGTTTGTCCGCTCTGTGTGTAGCCTCTTGTGGGCAGTAAAGAAATAAGAGTGGGTGTATTTTACATATCACCAGCATGGATGCCTTTTACGTGTCACCAGTGCGGGGGGCCCTTTATGTGTCACTGGCATGGGTGCCTTTTACGTGTCACCAGTGCGGGGGGCATTTCAGGCATCACCGGTGCAGGTGCCATTTGAGTCATGAGCATGGATGTATTTTACATGTCACTGGCATGGGTGCCTCTTACATATCACCAATATAGGTGCCTTTACTGTGTCACCAGTGTGAGCACATTTTATGTGTCACTAGCACGGGTGTCTTTTACAAGTCACCAATATGGGTGCCTCTTACATGTCATCAGCATGGGTGCCTCTTATGCGTCACCAATGTATGTGCCTTTTACATGTCAGTGGCACTGGTCACAACTATGATTTCACTTGGTTTGATGAGTCTTCTCAAGCATAGCAAATCACCGAATCTTGCAAATCTTGGTCACAGCAAATCTTAGTCAATTGTCATCACCTCCGTGAGACTCAACATCTGAAGATCCATCCTTTATCACCTCATCTCATGTTTTCCTGTGTCTACCTCTTCCACAGGTTCCCGCTACATTTAAAGATCAGCACTTCTTTATGTAGCTGTCCATATGCATCACATGACACACCAACCATACACATCATATGACCATGTAGAAATAAAAAAATATGAAATATATAAAGATATATCTTTATATATTTCATACTTTTATTCCTACTTTCATTCTCTTACTTCGTTCTATATTTCCTATCTCCTCCTTTTCCATAATAATTCCTTATTTGGAACTCAAATATTTACCTCTATTTAACCATCTCACATCATCTCTGATGAAGGGACATCCATAATATCCCAGAAACAGCTGTAAGACTATGTCTTTCTCTTTTTCCTTATAAATGTGGTCGCAGAAATTGTCTGACAGCCATGACTGGGTTTTCCTGTTTGTGTGGAATGCTGCAGAGTCCTGTTGCCAGACATAGGGTCTTCCAGCAGTCACCCTCTTAACCAAGGGCAGCACTACCCCCTCCAGGCACTTGTTGTAGGCCTCCATGTTGAGTGTGAGGCCATGTGGGAAGATGAGTGGAAGCATAACGTCCCCATCACTACTGATCACTCCAAACACCATGATGTTGACTGGATGTTTGATTTTTTATCACTCTTGGAACATGCTTTGGGGATATGGCAAGCCAACGGTTGTCCTGTGTGTTCACCATCTGTTCGTACTGGAGCTTCCAGTGAGAATGCCAAGCAGTTCAGCATGATGTTTCCAAATTTCTGGCTGAGAGAATTGCATCATGGTGCAGTTTTTCTCACAGATGGTGCCCAACCAACCTTACCATACTGTGTAGTAGACAAAATCGAAAGCAAGCAATGCACATGTATGAAATTAAAAATATATAATGGCGACAATTTACTCATCGCACCCTGTATATATATATATATATATATATATATATATATATATATATATATATATATATATACATATATAAAATACAGAAGCTTACATGGATCGATTTTGTATGTTTTTAATTGTGTTCGTCTGTTTTGCACTTTTAACATTTCTCTCCTTTACACCCCCCCCCCCACGCACAAGGTTTATATTTGTAAAATTATCATTCCTTTATTATTATTGTTGTTATTGCCATTACTGTTGTTACCTATTTCCTTTTTGCTTTTCCTTTTTATCACATAGAGCAGAAGACTTTACAGCCTCCACTTTCTCTCATACACAAATATATTCAAAACATCGTCTTCAAACAAAGAAAACAATTGAAAAACTAGCCTATACTATGAATGAAATGTTTATGAAAATCATTACAGATCTGATGGCAAGATTTCATTAACAATGACAAAGTTAGTATATCAGAAAAGCTAATTCTAAGACCTAACACTAACGCTAACTATCAAAAGGAAATGTCTGCAGGGTGAGTTTGTGCAGAACAGTCCTTCAGACATGGCTTTGGAATTAGAAACCATCAGGTGTGTGAAAACCTGCAAGACTTAAAGAAGTATTCAGGAGAACAATTGTGGAGGAAATTAATGAAATAGGGAATTTTTTTTTTTATTTTTTAAAAATAGTTTGGACTTTTCTGAAAGGAAGGAAGGAAGAAGGAAAAGAAGAAAGGAAGAAAGGGAGAAGGATGGGAGGAAAGAAGAATCAATTTAATACATCCCAAAGTACAGAAAAATTAAATTTAAAGATGCATGCGTGCACGCATGTGTGTATATGAATTTATACAAAATCTGTCTACCCATTTATCTCCCGCTTCATATGCATACATACACCCATGCATTCATACATGCATAAATATGTTAGAAGGGTTAGCTATGTTTGTTTATCTTGGTGACACTCTATCTAAATTTAATACATTTGATGATGAAGAAGTCAGTTATAGTCTCACTAAGATGTGTGATGTAGTTGAAAAGTTTGAGCTGAGGTTCTGGCGGCAATCAGACATCAAAGTAGCAATTGAAGTAGTGCTCTTTTGTATTGGCACTTGCATGTCAGGTAATGTTTCAGGTTAGAAACCATAAGCATAGCTCACAGGCAAATGCACAACCTAGGGTTGTTTTTATGGAAGACCAGCAGTCACCCATGCATACCAGCCTCCCTTCTCCATGCCACCGATGTTATCCAAGCAAAAGGCAAAGACCGATACAGCTTGGCACCTGTGACACCGCAACTCATTTCTACAGCTGAGTGAACTGGAGCAACATGAAATAAAGTGTCTTGCTCAAGAACACAACACGCAACCCAATCCGGGAATCGAACTCACAACCTCACAATCGTAAGCTTAACGCTCTAACTACTGAGCCCTGCACCTTCACTACTGTCTTAACCATTGTACGTATAAGACTTGAATAGATAACACCTTTACAGTCAGAAGTAAATTTGGTATCTGAGAGAATGTATCATATACCGCAAACAGTTAGCAGACAGGTGTTCAAAAGGATTCTCTCAAACAATGAAAATAAGCATAGAAGTTCATACAGGAGACAGATTTTGAAGAATTTGTCCCAGCTTGTTAGTCCAAAGTAATGTCCTTCTTCACCATTAGCATAAATAAAGGAATATTAGTTTCAAATTCTGGCACAAGGCCAGAAATTTACAGGGAGGGGCCAAATCGATTACATGAACCCCAGTACTCTACTGGTGCTTATTTTATCGACCCTGAAAGAATGAAAGGTAAAGTCAAACTCAGCAGAATTTGAACTCAGAACATGAGACTGGTGAACTGCCACTAAGCATTTTGCCTGGTGTGCTAACAATTCGTATTTCTTTACTGCTCACAAGCGGCTACACACAGAGAGGACAAACAAGGACTGACTGATTAAGTCGATTAGATCGACCCCAGTGCGTAACTGGTACTTATTTAATCGACCCCGAAAGAATGAAAGGCAAAGTCGACCTCAGCGAAATTTGAACTCAGAACGTAGTGGCAGACGAAACACCGCTAAGAATTTCACCCGGCGTGCTAACATTTCTGCCAGCTCACCGCAGAATTGTGCTAACAACTCTGCCAGCTCAATGCTGTATTAATGTAAATAAAGGAATATTGTAATGTATTATAAAATCTGTATCTTCAGTCGTAGTATTGACCCTTTGTTCTTCAGAATGATGGCTCTCCATTCATGATGAAAGCAACCTCATTGCTTTCACATGCATTGAAATGGTGTGTATGCTCTCCAGAGTGCCTCTTGTATTCATCATCAGCAATCTGAATCGCTAAGTTGGGCACACACTCCAGCGTATACATGAAATCCCTGATATGCAACTGTTCATTGCAAGAATCCTCTCTTGAAAAATCTATTCAAACTTTGTACTCAGAGATTTCTGTTCCCAACAAAGTACATCACCAGAAACAAAGGCATTTCATAGAGGAGGGACAGAAGCAGATGTGTGGGAATGAAATTTGATTAGAGGGTGCAAGCTTGGAACCAAAATTTTTTCTAAACAAGGTGAATTTTTTCAATTTTAATATCAAAACAAACATAGGTATAGAAATAATGATTATCACTATATTTTGTACATCAACAAGGTGGCGAGCTGGCAGAATCATTAGCACACTGGGAAAAATGCTTAGCAGCATTTCAGCCATCCTTACGTTCTGAGCTCAAATTCTGCCAAGGTTGAATTTGCCTTTTATCCTTTTGGGGTCAATAAATTAAGTACCAGTCAAGTACTGGGTCAATGTAATCGACTATCTCTCCCCCAGATTTCAGGCCTTGTGCCTTTAGTAGAAAGGACTATATCTGTACATCAAATCAGATAAACCTAATAATGGAAAAAACTAATGTTTCAAATCAGTCCAAAAACATTTCTATACTGTTTTGTTTTGATGATGAAGTTTTTCAGGATGATGTTCAAAGCATTTTCATTGCTGCACAAAGTAAAGTTGACATCATTCCCAAGCCTATGGACAGAAGTGACCCAATCTTGTAATTGATTTCCCTTTGTACTTTGAAAGTTGGCACAAATCCTTTTTCTTTGATGATGGTAACTCCAAAAGAAGTCATTTGGAAAGCAGAGCAGTATTTTCAGATTGGTAGAACTATTTTCTTACTGGAATAACATATAGCATTTGTTTCTTGTTTCTTATTTCTTTACTATCCACAAGGGGCTACACACAGAGGGGACAAACAAGGACAGACAAACAGATTAAGTCGATTATATCGGTCCCAGTGCATAACTGGTACTTATTTAATCGACTGCAAAAGGATGAAAGGCAAAGTCAACCTCGGCGGAATTTGAACTCAGAATGTAGCGGCAGACGAAAAACAGCTAAGCATTTTCACCTGTGCACTAACGTTTCTGCCAGCTCACCGCTGTTTCTTGTTTCTATCTTTAGATTAAGAACTTTGTTGCAGGTTTTGGACACTGTGTTTATTTAAACCATCCATGCCCAGAATCATAGTTGAAGGCACTTTGTCCACTGCTTATGTGTATATGGGTGAAACTGGTCTTTCCATATTCTACTCTTTGAGGTTTCTGTCTGTCTTGGCATATGTGATAACTTACATGGTGTTTATACGTCTGGTTAAAACAATATTTATAAGAAAGATAAAGATCTTCACTTAAAAATCATAACACTGCACCTAAAATTGAGGCTTTATAACTGGCACCCATGCTGGTGGCATGCAGAAAGCACCCATTACACTCTTGGATGGTTGGTGTTAGGAAGGGCATCCAGTAATGGAAACCATGCCAAATCAGATTTGAACCTGGTGCAACTCCCCAGCTTACCAATTCCAGTCAAACCATCTAACCCATGCCAGCATGGAAAGCAGATGCTAACTGATAATAATGATGATGATCATGCCAATTGCTCTCTACAGTGCAGAAACTTGGATAATGTACACAGCAATACAGAAGACAGAACCTTTTGAGATGTGGATTTTCATAGATTGAACAGAATAAGCTGGAAAGGTAGAGTGAAAAGCACTGCAGTACTAGAAAAGCTGTATGTTTAAAAACACTAAATGTTGTGAAACAAGTTCACAAAACTATCATATTTTAGATAAGCAATGCACCACAAGTCACTGCCTGAGACCATCCTGACAAGAAATGTGGAAGAGAAGAGAGAAGGGGGCTGTCAAAGACGTTTGTTGACTGATGATACGAAAGAACGGACTGGAAACGAGAGCCTGGACATGGGAAGGGCTCCTGGCTGATGGCTAGCTGGTGATGATGACTGGCAGCATTCTTTTGAATGCAAACCTATTATTTGTCAGGTGTCTCCAAGTTGTCTTTGGGTATTATGTCTGGTAGTGTTCTGTGAAGGTGAGCTTGTTGTTGTTGTTGTTTATTTTCAGCCTGTCAGACAGCATTCTCTTCGTAGTGAATCATTGAAATTATCTTAAGAGACAAATGTTAAATTAATCTGCAGGAATGGGGTGTTGTATTAATTTAAGGCAAATGTATGAACACACACACACACACACACAAATGCACACACTCTTGCACACACTCATGCACATACACTCAGACACACACATACACAAACACACACACTCACACATGCATGCATACATGCACATGGATACAACATTATAAGGAGGAGACAGTTGAAAATGAAATCTAACTATATATTGAAATAAAGTAATATATTCTATATTTCCTCTGGACACAAATCATATTTCTAGCAGGTTGATGTTAGTAAAAATCTGTAGACATAGGTCTTACTATAGGCGTAGGAGTGGCTGTGTGGTAGGTAGCTTGCTTACCAACCACATGGTTCCAGGTTCAGTCCCACTGCGTGGCACCTTGGGAAAGTGTCTTCTACTATAGCCTCGGGCCGACCAAAGCCTTGTGAGTGGATTTGGTAGACAGAAACTGAAAGAAACCATTCATATATATATGTATGTATATATGTGTGTGTGTATGTTTGTGTGTCTGTGTTTGTCCCCCCAACATCACTTGACAACTGATGCTGGTGTGTTTATGTCCCCGTAACTTAGCAGTTCGGCCAAAGAGACCGACAGAATAAGTACTAAGCTTACAAAGAATAAGTCCTGGGGTCGATTTGCTCGACTAAAAGGCGATGCTCCAGCATGGCCGCAGTCAAATGACTGAAACAAATAAAAGAGTAAAAGAGTAAAAGAGATATGTGCTGCCTTGGTAGTGGAACAACCAAAAGAGGATTTTACTCCGTATATATGCTGCAGGTTTTTTTTTTGCTTTTATATATATATTTTCATTTCATTTATTTTATTATTTATTTATTTCAAAATTTTTGGTATCACCCTTGAGATGGAATTTAAATTGATTTACTCTTGGATAACAAGTCACCTCCTGTGACCTCGGCTATCCAAGAACTTTTGGATGATCTTTGCCTTTCCTTACAACCAGGTCGGTTACATGTTCATGCATTCTATGTGCTTCTACAAGTAGTCAATCTCTTCTATCCATTCATTGAGCCTCTTCCTCATCGTTCCTAAGGCTCTGATGACAATTGATTCACTCTCCTTTTTTCTGCAATCCCATGATCTGCTTATTTCTCTCCTCAGGTCCTTGTGTATATGTATATATATACATATATATATATCATCATCATCATCATCGTTTATCTTCCGCTTTCCATGCTAGCATGGGTTGGAAGAATTGACTGAGGACTAGTGAACCAGATGGCTACACCAGGCTCTAATCTCATTTGGCAGAGTTTCTACAGCTGGATGCCCTTCCTAACGCCAACCACTCTGAGAGTGTAGTGGGTGCTTTTACGTGCCACTGGCACGAAGGCCAGTCAGGAGGTACTGGCAACGGCCACGCTCAAAATGGTGTATTTTACGTATATATATATATATATATATATATATATATATATATATATATGCACACACACACACACACACACACACACACACACACACACACATCTACCTTGTCAATTTCTTTTCTTTTATTCTTATATTGTATGTACTGGTCATATCAGTTATGTAGCAAGTCTGTTCCCTCTTCTCAAACACCAAGATATTTGATCTGTTATGCTCTAGAACAGATACATTTAGATAGGAAAGTTCTAAACAAGTTTATTATTATTATTATTGAGTGAGAGAGCAGTGCATGCCGTCAAAGTGATACTGGGGTACAAATATACGAAGCCCAATATTACCCATCATGGCTACCCATCTGATAAGGGTACACTGGAGACATGCATCACAACCATATGTGTGTGACATGGTGGTCTCATATCAAGATAAACAGCGCATGACCTTGCAGGTGGGGCCCAGCTACAATTTTCTTCAGGGCGAGTAGCCAATCCAGCTCAAAAGGTCCTTGAATAAGAGTTGTTTAAGGATGAGAGACAAAACACCCATGTTTCCAGAGATGAATTAACCAAACCCCAAAGAATTCCTCTCAACACATGGCTATGATGCTCCCCAACTACTTCTGCTTGTGATCAGAGATGCACATATTGTCAGCCACTAAGGGACATGCTCAATTGGTTAAGGTCAAACAACTGACAAGCAAATCTGCGGTATTAAGTAGAATATTTTCTGTAGCCCATCTTTTATACCAAGACAAAACAATATACATGATAACACTTCCAATCAATTAAGATCAAAAGCCATGAGAACCACTGCCTGGTACAGCATCAGGGCATTTTATCATCGTTGTCATCGCTGCCGCCGCCACCGCTGCCACCGCCGCCACCGCTGCCACCGCCATCGCCGCTGCTGTCGCCATCACTGTTGTTGTCGTCATTGTCATCATCGTCATCATCTTATTTGCTTAGTCAAGAGAGAAAATTAGTGTCCTTGAATCTTTTACTGAGCCTCCAAAACACACACACGTATGATGGTCTTGTTTCAGTTTGCATCTACCAAATCCACTCACAAAGCTTTGGTCAACCTGAGGTTATAGTAGAAAACACTTGCCCAAGGTGCCATGCAGTAGAACTGAACCCAGAATCACGTGGTTGGGAAGCAAGCTTCTTGCCACATAGCCACCCCTGTATTTCAGTATATACCATCTTCAAGATGCATGGGCATATTCGATGTACCCTTAATTCCATCAGTGCATATTCAAGGGGTAAGTTTTTAGTACATTAAAAAATGTAATATAGACCATTCAGGACTATTAAAAATGTAATATAGGACCATTAAAAACGTAATATATGACCATTAAAAAATGTAATATAGGACTATTAAAAATGTAATATAGGACCATTAAAAAATGTAATATAGGACCATTAAAAGATGTAATATATAGGACCATTAAAAACGTAATATAGGACCATTAAAAATGTAATACAGGACCTTTAAAAAATGTAATATATAGGACCATTAAAAACGTAATGCATGGCCATTAAAAATGTAATATAGGACAATAAAAAATGTAATACTGGACCATTAAAAAAAATGAAATATATAGGACCATTAAAAATGTAATATAGGACCATTAAAAATGTAATATATAGGACCATTAGAAACGTAATGTAGGACCATTAAAAAATGTAATATAGGACCATCATGACATATAGGACTCAGAGTAACATTTTGAACATTTGATTTGAGAAAAAATGTGTATCTTATAAAGCCTTCTAATATGGTAGTTTGATTTAATATGCAAATACCTATGTAGTATATTCTACAGTGAAAGTGCATGGTTTAGTTAGGGTATTCAGCTCATGATGATAAGATCATGAGTTCAATTTCCAGCAAAGCATTGTGTCCTTGAGTAAGACACTTTAATTTTCAGGTTGCTCCAATCTACTCAGCTGGCAAAAATGAGTTGTACCTGTATTTCAAGGGGCCAGCCTTGTCACACTCTGTGTTGTGTTGAATCTCATTGCAAACTACATTAAGGGTACAGGAGTCTGTGGAGTGCTCAGTCACATGTACATTCATTTCACAAGCAAGCTGTTCCATTGATCGGATCAGCTGGAACCCTCATTGTCATAACCGACGGAGTACCAGTTATATTCTTCATCTTCCATACTGCATTCCAAATCCATTTGTTATATATTATGTATTATATTTATATTGTTGCTGCAGACGTGGCTGTGTGGTAAGAAAGTTGGTACCAAACCGCTTGGTTTTAGGGTTCAGTCTTATTGCAGGGCACCTTGGGCCAGGCCCATCACCAGACTTTTGGGGTGATTCAGAATGTTCTTGGAGGGCACTAATTTGTAATAATGCTAAAAGGGAGTTTCAAAATTTGAGGGTGCTCCATTGAATAGTGAGGGCACAGCACCGTCCAGTGCACACTCATTGTGATGGGCATACCTTGTGTAAAAATCTTCTTCTACAGCTTTGGGCTGATCGAAGTCTTGTGAGTGAATATGGTAAACTGAAACTGAAAGAAGCCCATCATTATAAATGTGTTTATCTTTGTGTTGGAATTTGTCTGTTCCCCACCGCTTGACAACAGGTGTTGGTTTGTTTACGTTCCTGTAATTTATCTCTTCAGCAAAAGAGTCCAAGAGCATATGTAGAAAGGGGTAATGG